>NC_134274.1:82201583-82501583 GCF_031893055.1 Leptodactylus fuscus | reverse complement strand
AAAGGCAAATAACCAAGCCCAGGTAGTCAGGATATACATATAATCCAACATCTTCCCAGGATCTAGTAAGCTAGGAATCTTAGTGCTCACCTACCTTCCATTGGGGCAGAGACTTAATGATAGGCCATGCACAGGATGCCATCAGTATATTCATCAGTCTTGGTCCAAACTCGACTGGGGCCAGGAAATCCCCCCCCCCCCCCCCCCATGGCTAATGCAATGAGAGAATAAATAATGTGTAAATAAACTTAATAATAAACTTAATAAACTTTTCTCACATCCATTAACAACCTGTATAATGAATTTCTAGCATCAATCAAGGGAAGAAAAATGGGGCCCCGTAGCAATATAACAGCCCTGTTACTGGTCCCCACACAGTATAACACCTGTTACAGGCTGCAATACCGTATACGGTCACCATTACAGGCAGGGCCGCCATCAGGAATTTTGGGGCCCCATACAGCCTAAATGTCTGCTCCCCCCCCCCCCCCGCCATTTTAAAACTACTTTATTTAGCGACATACCAATTCTGTATTACATTTCCCTTTATTTAGCAGCTTTACAAGGCTTAATCAGATTCTATTTGCAGGTATAATCTGCTCCGTGTGAGAGCGCCTATAGAGAGCCAACACCATCTATAAGAGCCTCCTAATAAATCCTCAGGGCTTATTCACATTGCGTTTTTGGCTTCCTTTGCCGGGATATGTTGGTAACCAGTCAGAATCAGCTGTCAACTTATCCCTGCACGAAGAACTGGCCATTAAAAAAAAAGGGGGCCTGCAGTTCTCCGTGCAGGGATAAGTGGGGAGCTGATTGTCACTGGTTACCAACGTATCCCGGCAAGGAAGGCCAAAAACGCAATGTGAACACTCCTTTAAAGTGAAAGTCGCACCCCCAAACAGGCTGCTATGCTAGTAACATAGCGGCCTACATCATTATTAATACAAAGCACACATACCTTTGGAGGTATTGTGTGCTTTGTAGTTCTCCAGCTAAAAACTTATATATTATTGCCCCAGACGTTCCGTCTCCGCAGTGCAGCACATCCGATGCCCCAACAATCCCCTCCCCCCAGTCCACCTTCTAACATCTTTCCATTGCCCCCTGTACCCATACCTCCCAACTTTTGAAGAACCGAAAGAGGGACAAAATGTGCGGCTCTCTGCGTGCCGCAGCAAATTTAGCCCCGCCCACTTTTATGTTGACTCCGCCCATTCTCATTAATTTTTCATGTGCCCGCACACAGTATAATCCTCCTACAGTCACCCGTAAATTATATGTCCCCCCCTCTATCTCTCCCCCAGCTTCATATACACCCTTCATCTGCCCCCAGTTTCATGTCCCCCCCATCTCTGCCCCCAGATTCATGTCCTCTCCATCTCTGCCCCCAGTTTCATGTCCCCTCTATCTCTGTCTCCAGATTCATGTCCCCTCCATCTCTGCCCCCAGATTCATGTCCCCTCCATCTCTACCCCCAGATTCATGTCCCTCCATCTCTATCTCCAGATTCATGTCCCCCATCTCTGCCCCCAGTTTCATGTCCCCTCCATCTCTGTCTTCAGATTCATGTCCCCTCCATCTCTGTCCCCAAATTTATGTCCCCCATCTCTACCCCCAGATTCATGTTCCCCATCTCTACCCCCAGATTCATGTCCCTCCATCTCTGCCCCCAGTTTCATGTCCCCTCCATCTCTGTCTCCAGATTCATGTCTCCACATCTCTGCCCCCAGATTCATGTCCCCTCCATCTCTTCCCCCAGATTCATGTCCCCACATCTCTGCCCCCAGTGTCATGCCGTCCTCTCCTTCATCTGCTCCAGTTTCATGTCCCCTCCATCTCTGTCTCCAGATTCATGTCCCCTCCATCTCTGTCCCCAGATTCATGTCCCCCATCTCTACCCCCAGATTCATGTCCCCACATCTCTGCCCCCAGATTCATGTCCCCCATCTCTGCCCCCAGATTCATGTCCCCTCCATCTCTTCCCCCAGATTCATGTCTCCACATCTCTGCCCCCAGTGTCATGCCGTCCTCTCCTTCATCTGCCCCCATTTTCACGTTCCACCTCAGTGTACACATTACACTTACCTTCTCCTAGTTCCCGCGCCGCTCTCTCTGCGCCTCTCTGTCTCACTCGCGCACAGTTGTAGATGCGATGTGACGTCATCACATCGCGTCTACACAGCCGGCGTGCAGAGGCGAAGCAAGGAGCTGAATTGTGTCAGCTCCTTGCTGTAGCCGCGTATGTGTCCAACTCAGATTTGCTTCCTCTGGACGCAGATCTGAGTTGAAATCGGACACACAATGACTGCTGCGGTCGCCAGGGGGCCGGCACACGGTGGCGGGCCAAAACCGGGCCCCCCGCATTTTTCAATTTGGCCGGGCCCCTGACGCCAGTAGCAGTAGTACTGGCCTATCGGCGGCCCTGATTACAGGCAAACATACAGTGTACTGTACAAATGAAGAGAGTGGAGGAGGGGCACACAATCCGGATACAAAAACTGCTTTTATTGAACACGTTGCAGACAGGGATCAGCTGTGGACAGACAGACATCAGCCAGCCATTTCACAGCATTTCTACAGGCTTGACCAGTGTACTGTCCCCGTTACAGGCACCCCCCCCCCACCCCCCGTATACAGTATACTGTCCCCCAGTGTTTAAATCGAGAACAATTATTAGGGGGAACTCTGGAATAAATAACCCCTCATACACACTATTATGCCCCATAGTGGCCCCTGCACACAGCATTATGCCCCATAGTGGCCCCTGCACACAGTATTATGCCCCATAGTGGCCCCTGCACACAGTATTATGCCCCATAGTGGCCACTGCACACACTATTATGCCCCATAGTGGCCCCTGCACACAGTATTATTCCCCATAGTGGCTCCTGCACACAGTATTATGCCCCATAGTGGCCCCTGCACACAGTATTATACCCCATATTGGCCCCTGCACACAGTATTCTGCCCCATAGTGGCCCCTGCACACAGTATTATCCCCCATAGTGGCCCCTGCACACACTATTATGCCCCATAGTGGCCCCTGCACACAGTATTATTCCCCATAGTGGCCCCTGCACACAGTATTATACCCCATATTGGCCCCTGCACACAGTATTCTGCCCCATAGTGGCCCCTGCACACAGTATTATGTCCCATTGAGGACCACCCATGTACAAAGATTATACTCTGGAGTTTTTTCAGACCACAGAGTATAATAATTGGGGACCCAAGGGCGGATACAAACATAAAAAAAACACTGTTACTTACCTCTCCTGGGCTCTGGTGCACTCCTAGCTGATGTCGGCCTTCTTCAATGATGTAAGAAACGTCACGTGAGCTGGGCTTGCGTCGCGATGCACAAGGACACAAGCCTCAGCCCACATGACATCTGGGACGTCACCAAATAGGTCTGAAGTCTTCCAGAGCCAGGAGAGGTAAGTAACAGTGTTTTTTATGTTCCGCATCCCGCTTCAGAAATCAAAGCCTCAATAATTGAAAGTGTGTGAAGCCTGCAGAGACATTTGATTATTGAGGCTTGATTTATTTATAATGGAACGCTGAAAGACAGTTTGTAATTATGTCAGAACTGAGATCCAGCGAGGTCCGGCCCAATTTAAGCACTGCTGTTCTCCATAAAATATACTGTCCCTGTTACTTGATCCCATACAGTATATTGTCTTCGTTACAGGCCCCCATACAATATAATGCTTCCCCCATACAGGTCCCCATACAATATAATGCTTCTCCCATACAGGTCCCCATACAATATAACGCTTCCCCCATACAGGCCTCCATACAATATAATGCTTAATCCATACAGGCCCCCATACAATATAACGCTTCCCCCATACAATATAATGCTTCCCCCATACATGCCTCCACACAATATAACGCTTCCCCTATAAAGGCCCCCATACAATATAACGCTTCCTCCATACAGGTCCCCATACAATATAACGCTTCCCCCATACAGGCTTCCATACAATATAACGCTTCCCCCATACAGGCTTCCATACAATATAATGCTTCCCCCATACAGGCTTCCATACAATATAACGCTTCCCCCATACAGGCATCCATACAATATAACGCTTCTCCCATACAAGCCCCCATACAATATAATACTTCCCCCATACAGCCCTCCATACAATATAACGCTTCCCCCATACAGCCCTCCATACAATATAACGCTTCCCCCATACAGGCCCCCATACAATATAATGCTTCCCCCATACAATATAACGCTTCCCCATACAGGCCTCCATACAATAAAACGCTTCCCCCATACAGGCCCCCATACAATATAATGCTTCCCTTCATACAGGCCCCCATACAATATAACGCTTCCCCCATACAGACCCCCATACAATATAACGCTTCCCCCATACAGGCCTCCATACAATATAACGCTTCCCCATACAGGCCCCCATACAATATAACGCTTCCCCCATACAGGCCCCCATACAATATAACGCTTCCTCCATACAGGCCCCCATACAATATAACGCTTCCTCCATACAGGCCCCCATACAATATAATGCTTCCCCCATACAGGCCTCCATACAATATAATGCTTCCTCCATACAGGCCACCATACAATATAAAGATTCCCCCATACAGGCCCCCATACAATATAACACTTCCCCCATACAGGCCCCCATACAATATAACGCTTCCCCTATACAGGCCCCCATACAATATAACGTTTCCCCCATACAATATAACGCTTCCCCCATACAGGCCTCCATACAATATAATGCTTCCCCTATACAGGCCCCCATACAATATAACGCTTCCCCCATACAGGCCCCCATACAATATAGCGCTTTTCCCATACAGGCCCCGATACAATATAACGCTTCCCCCATACAGGCCTCCATACAATAAAATGCTTCCCCCATACAGTCCCCCATACAATATAACGCTGCCCCCATACAGGCCCCCATACAATATAATGCTTCCTCCATACAATATAACGCTTCCCCCGTACAGGCCCCCATACAATATAACGCTTCTCCCATACAGGCTCCGATACAATATAACGCTTCCCCCATACAGGCCCCCATACAATATAATGCTTCCCCCATACAGGCCCCGATACAATATAACGCTTCCCCCATACAGGCCTCCATACAATATAATGCTTCCCCCATACAGGCCCCCATACAATATAACGCTTCTCCCATACAGGCTCCGATACAATATAATGCTTCCCCCATACAGGCCCCGATACAATATAACGCTTCCCCCATACAGGCCCCCATACAATATAACGCTTCCCCCATACAGGCCCCGATACAATATAACGCTTCCCCCATACAGGCCCCCATACAATATAACGCTTCCCCCATACAGGCCTCCATACAATATAATGCTTCCCCCATACAGGCCCCCATACAATATAACGCTTCCCCCATACAGGCCCCCATACAATATAACGCTTCCCCCATACAGGCCTCCATACAATATAATGCTTCCCCCATACAGGCCCACATACAATATAATGCTTCCCCCATACAGGCCCCCATACAATATAACGCTTCCCCCATACAGGCCTCCATACAATATAATGCTTCCCCCATTCAGGCCTCCATACAATATAATGCTTCCCCCATCCAGGCCCCCATAAAATATAACGCTGCCCCCATACAGGCCTCCATACAATATAACGCTTCAACCATACAGGCCCCCATACAATATAACGCTTCCCCCATACAGGCCTCCATACAATATAATGCTTCCCCTATTCAGGCCTCCATACAATATAATGCTTCCCCCATCCAGGCCCCCATACAATATAATGCTGCCCCCATACAGGCCTCCATACAATATAACGCTTCCTCTATACAGGCCCCCATACAATATAACGCTTCTCCCATACAGGCCCCGATATAATATAACGCTTCCCCCATACACGCCTCCATACAATATAATGCTTCCCCCATACAGGCCCCAATACAACATAACACTTCCCCCATACAGGCCCACATACAATATAACGCTTCCCCCATACAGGCCCCCATACAATATAATGCTTCCCCCATACAGGCCCCAATACAATATAATGCTTCCCCTATACAGGCCCCCATACAATATAACGCTTCCCCCATACAGGCCTCCATACAATATAATGCTTCCCCCATACAGGCCTCCATACAATATAATGCTTCCCCTATACAGGACCCAATACAATATAAAGCTTCCCCCATACAGGCCCCCATACAATATAACGCTTCCCCCATACAGGCCCCCATACAATATAACGCTTCCCCCATACAATATAATGCTTCCCCTATACAGGCCCCCATACAATATAACGCTTCCCCCATACAGGCCTACATACAAAATGCTTCCCCCATACAGGCCTCCATACAATATAATGCTTCCCCCATACAGTCCCCCATACAATATAATGCTGCCCCCATACAGGCCTCCATACAATATAACGCTTCCCCTATACAGGCCCCCATACAATATAACGCTTCCCCCATACAGGCCCCCATACAATATAACGCTTCCCCCATACAGGCCTCCATACAATATAATGCTTCCCCCATACAGGACTCCATACAATATAATGCTTCCCCCATACAGGCCCCCATACAATATAACGCTGCCCCCATACAATATAATGCTTCCCCCATACAGGCCTCCATACAATATAATGCTTCCCCCTTACAGGCCCCAATACAATATAAGGCTTCCCCCATACAATATAACGCTTCCGCCATACAGGCCCCCATACAATATAACCCTTCCCCCATACAGGCCCCCATACAATATAACGCTTCCCCCATACAGGCCCCCATACAATATAACGCTTCCCCTATACAGGCCCCCATACAATATAACGCTTCCCCCATACAGACCTCCATACAATATAATGCTTCCCCCATACAGGCCCCAATACAATATAACGCTTCCCCCATACAGGCCCCCATACAATGTAACGCTTCCCCCATACAGGCCACCATACAATATAACGCTTCCTCCATACAGGCCCTCATACAATATGACGCTTCTCCCATACAGGCCCCCATACAATATAACGCTTCCCCCATACAGGCCCCCCATACAATATAACGCTTCCCCCATACAGGCCTCCATACAATATAACGCTTCCCCCATACAGTCCCCCATACAATATAACGCTGCCCCCATACAGGCCCCCATACAATATAATGCTTCCTCTGCAACACTCAGGAGGGCCAGGGCTGGTATCACGGTAATATATCAGATGTGGCCGGCTTGCAGGGAGTCCCTGGGTCCCGAATGTGCACAAAATTTCCCTTTTTGATGTCCCCGACTACCCTCCCCTGCGTGATATCTGACAATGACAACAGACAACCAGGCTTCGGGGGTAATCGTTGCTTTTCTTTTTACTAGCAGGACAAAGTAATACACATGTACATATGGAAGACTTCTTCACATACAATACAGCGATCTTTGCAGGTAGTGTCCAATTAGCGGAGGATGGGGCAGAATGCTTTGGATAGTGGTTGCTTGGCAGTTAACTTGTATATACTTGTAAAGATGGCCTGTATCCAGGGGGTTAGTCCTCAACAAACTGGGTACACGTATGTAGAAGAACAAATACAATTTTTCTTAGCAGCGGGAGATTCTCAATTTCTGCCAGACTAGCTATGGGCTTCTTTAAATATAGATTTGTCCCAAAGACTTACTTGGATAGAGATATACGTGGGGGGTCCCAGATGTATGGATAACCAGGTCCATCAACTTCAGCACTTGTAAGATTAGAGCTTCAGAGGAAAACGCTCTCTGAGAAGGGCCTTGAAGATAGGGAAGAAGACATCTCTGCTTGTTGCACCCTGATAAGTCGGAAGCCATTATCCATGCTCCATGTGCTCTGTCTCACAGCTGTGTCTACACTTGTAGCCCCACACAAAAGACATCAGCCAAAAACGTCCCCAACCCCCTCTAGAGAGGGTGGTCACTCAACTCTCCCTCCAGGCCAGTCAAGGGAGCCTCATTGGTCCTGGAGGTCAGCTAATCATAATGGACACTCCCTTTACAGTTACAACTCAAATTACAATGGCAAAGTATAGGCAGGTGCAGTTCACAAAAACATCCACAAGATGGCGCATTAATAGACCCCCTGTGTGCTGGCTCTGGAAGAATAGAAATATATAGAAGGAATGAAGGGGGAGGAAAATATTTACCTTATATGAAAATGTCCATGCTATCTCGGTCTGCATTAGAGGGAATTGGACTAGCAGTACCGGGACATTACATACACCCCCACTAAGAAAAGAGCCGTCCTCGGCGACTAACTAGCGCGGAGGAACCTAGAGAGATGGGATGCGCACAGGTAGTAGGGCTGGATACCTGAGAAACAATAAACAGAATAATGGCAAACAACAATGTGACATGACTTATGTACAAGAACGATACTCCGTGATTATATGCAAAACCAAAACATAATAAACAGTAGAAACATAATGCCAATAGGTGGGTAGAGTCTCTTTCAGCAATAGGGCATTGTCCATGGAAAGGCTCAGGGTAGGCACTATGTGGCACAAATACAGTCCTCAGTAGTCCATAGGCTGTAGAGAAATATGTAATGCAAAACAAGAACATAACAAAATGCTTGGGATTACCCAGGTATGGAGGCTTAAACGGTTGCTAACTAACTAATTAATAAGAACATAGGTATATGAAAGAGGCAAAGTATATATATATATATATATATGAAAGGATATGGTTGCTCAGTCTCTATAGCGAGCTGGGGGAGTTCCCTTGGTACTTCGCTCTGATCGCCTCAGCACTTGGTCTTCTACTTGCGTAGGAACACTGGAAACTGGAACTCCATCTTGTGCTGGTTCAGGAGCAGCAATTGGAGCAGCAACACTGGAGTCCGGAATTTCATCTTGTGTTGATTCAGGAGCAGCAACACTGGAGTCCGGAATTCCATCTTGTGTTGGTTCAGGAGCAGCAACACTGGAGTCCGGAATTTCATCTTGTGTTGGTTCCGGGGCAACAATTGGAACCGGAACATGAGTCGGGATAGGAACTGGAACAGGAACAAACTGGTAACAGCTGGGGATAAGAAATTGAGATCTAAAGATCGATTCATCTACAGAAGGCTGTCTTGGAGGAGTTGCCATCACAGGAACTGGTTGGTAGACAGTTGTAGCTTGTGGTGGTGCTGACATCCTCAGTGAGTCCTCTCTGGTGCACAATTTGATGCGGTTCCGATGCACTGTTTGTGGAGCCATGCCTGGTTTCTTTACTTCATAAACATCGGACTCTGGATAGGGAATGGCTGTAATGGTGTAGGGCTCCGCTTCCCAAAGAGAATCAAGTTTTCCAGTTCTGTGGTACTTCTTTAACCATACTTTGTCACCAATGTGTAAAGGTGTAGCATTAGCTCTTTGGTTGTAGTTCTCTTCTTGTCGTCTGTGAGCTTCCTTCATGCGACAGTCGACTATCTCTTGCGCTTCTTGCATTCGGCGCTGATGTTCTAGAACCCAATCAGTCTTTGGCAGAGGGTTGATCACATCTGGTATCTGAATTCCTAAAGCACGGTCTTTTGGAAGTTGACCTTGTCTTCCAAACATTAAGAAGTATGGTGAATAGCCTGTAGAACAGTGGGTAGTGTTATTGTAGATCTCCACTAATTCATCAAGTAGTTGAGGCCATTCTGCTTGTTTGGTGAAAGATGCTGTTCTCAGCATGTTGATGAAGATCTGGTTAACCTTCTCACAAAGTCCATTCCCTTGGGGATGGTAGGCAGTTGTTCTCAGCTTTTTGCATTCATGGAACTGGCATAGTTCTTGGAAAAGCTGTGACTCGAATGCAGGTCCTCTGTCAGTTAGGACTGCTTCAGGACACCCGTAGTGTCTCACATATTCGCGGTAGAATGTGATGGCTGTGGTACGTGCGGTGAGGTCTTTAACTGGCACAACGACAACCCACTTGGAGTAGTGGTCCACCATGGTAAGGGCATATGAGTAGCCTGAACGAGTCGGGGCTAACTTCACATGGTCAAGAGCAACTAGTTCGTTTGGTCTCTGAGTATGGATGGGATGTAGTGGTGCTCTAGCATCCTTCTTACCAGTCTTTGTAAGGTTGCAGGCTGGACATTCACTACACCAACTCTCAATGTCAGCACGCATTCCAATCCAATAGAAGCGTTGGCGTATGGTGGCTTCAGTTTTCTGCACTCCAAAGTGTCCAGATTGATCGTGGTAGGCATCAAGAATGATCTTGGCATCCCGCCTAGGAATGAGAATTTGGTGCAACCTCTCACCGGAAACAGGATCTAAGGTGTTGCGCAGAATCAAGCCTTTCTGGATGAAAAGTCTTTTGCGCTGCCTCCATAGGCGTTTGAGCTCAGTATCCGTATACCGTCTTCTGAGTCTGACAGGTATTCTTCCAGTGATTAGGTAATCATAGATTTCACCTATGACACGAGATTCTTTCTGGAGGGTTTGCCATCTAGATAGTTCTTGAAGTGGGTCAGATTTCTCTTGAGGACCTTCTTCAGGCTGTGTAGCAGCAATGACGTTCTGCGTAGCAAACTTCTGATAGAAGGGAGGCATCTCAACATCTTCCCACATGTCTTCTTCAGGAGGTTCTTCTCCTATAGGCAAACGGGATAAAGCATCAGCGTTTACGTTGGTCTTACCACTGCGGTATTTGAGGTCGAAACAATAGTTCGCCAATCTGGAAGCCCATCTCTGTTCGAGAGCACCTAGCCGTGCTGTGTTTAGGTGAGCTAGAGGATTGTTGTCTGTGTAAACGGTAAATGGTGTAGCCGCAAGGTAGTCTTTGAATTTCTCTGTGACGGCCCACACAACAGCAAGCAGCTCTAACTTGAACGAACTGTAATTGTGATCGTTCTTCTCAGCACCTCTCAAGCTTCGGCTGGCATAAGCGATGACTCTCTCTTTGTTGTCCTGGACTTGTGACAGTACAGCTCCTAGGCCTTGATAGCTGGCATCTGTATAGAGACGGAAAGGATGGCTGTAGTCAGGATAAGCCAGAATTGGAGGAGAAGTCAATAAGGCTTTCAAAGTCTGGAATGCAGTTTCTTGTCTTTCAGACCAATCAATTAGGAGTCTTCTGTTTGAGTTTTCTTTAGGACAACCACGTAGCAATTCTGTCAGTGGTTCCGCTACCTGTGCAAAGTGAGGTATAAAGCGGCGGTAGTAGCCCGCGAATCCTAGAAAACTTCTGACTTCCTTTACTGTCTTTGGAGTTTCCCAGTCTTTGACAGCAGAGATCTTGTCAGGATCAGGCTGGATACCTTCAGCACTGACTACATGACCTAAGTAATTGACCTTTGGTTTTAGCAGGTGGCATTTTGAAGGTTTTATCTTCAGGCCGTGTTCAATAAGAACCTGGAACACTTCTGCTAGGTTGTTCAGATGGTCTTCATAAGTGCGAGAATACACAACAACATCATCGAGATACAGCAAAACACTCTGGAAGTTGAGGTGGCCAAGACATCTCTCCATGAGTCGCTGGAATGTTGCTGGGGCATTGCACAACCCAAAAGGCATGCTATTAAACTCATAAAGTCCCATCGGGGTGGTAAAAGCTGTCTTTTCTCTATCCTCAGGAGCCATGGGGACCTGCCAGTAGCCACTGGTTAGGTCGAGAGTTGAGAAGTATGCAGCTGAACCAAGAGCAGTGAGGGATTCTTCAATCCGTGGAAGAGGATAGGCATCTTTATGTGTGATGTCGTTCAGTCTTCTGTAGTCAACACAGAATCTGATGTTACCATCCTTCTTTCTTACCAAAACGATAGGTGCTGCCCAAGGACTTTGACTTTCTTGGATGACTTTGGTGTCTTTCATCTCCTTTATCAGCTTCTTTACTTGCTGGTAGTTAGCAGGAGGGATTGGACGGTATCTTTCCTTGAAAGGAGGATGATCACCTGTGTTGATTTTATGCTGGATCAAAGAGGTTTTCCCAAAATCAAGTGGATGCTTGCTGAAAGCTTGGCTGTGCCGTTTCGCAACTTTGATGACACCATTGATGTGTTCCCTAGGGGTATTCGCATCCCCAATGTTGAGTTCATTCCACCAGAAGGTAGTAGGTTTGTGAGTACCTCCGGCAGGGACATGAATTGACTTTTGATAAGCAAGTGCTTCATCATCTAAGATGTCTTCTGAATTGAGCTGATACAGTTGAGCAACTGACTTAAACTTGTGCAATTCAATAGGTGCATCACTTAGGTTGACTAGCCGTACTGGTACTTTACCGTTGGAGACGGTGACGATGCTTCTGGCGGCTTTCACCAGCGGCTGTCCTTCAATCTGAATAGGATCAAGAAGAGCTTCGTAATCTTCGTTGTTAATGCCTGGACGGACTCGGCACCAGATGAGAGTCTCACTGTTAGGAGTCAGAGTGACGGGTCTGGCATCCTGGATACGGACACGACAGATTTCACCATTACGGTTAGCAAACTTCTGCTGGGCACAGAGCACTTTGATGGTACGTTGTACAGCTTGCCTGTAAGAAAGAGTAGCAGTAGGGAGAGAAGCATGCAAAGCATCTAGCAATTCAGTGAATACATGACGCATAACATTCATGCCTAATACCACTGGTGTAGCCATTCCCTGAGACTCTGTAACAATTACACCTTGTCGTGGTAATTCACGATCACCAATACGAATGGTAGGTTCCCAGTAACCTAGTTGGGATATAGGCTGACCATTACTTGCAATCAAACGTAACTTCGCTTTGCCCACAGAATTTAGTATGTCAGAGTCCCAATATTTCTCAAAGGCTTGTTGCCCAATAGTTGTTACTTGTGACCCAGTGTCCACTAAAGCTTCTAATGGTACACCCTCAATCCAAATAGTTATGTACGGGCACTTGGAGACGAATCTGGATGTCCATGGCGATTGTCCCCCTGGGCCTTTGGATTCACCTCCCGAGGGGCGGCCCTTGGCCTCGGTGGTGTCCCGTTTAACTTAAAGCACTGGTATTTGTAATGCCCAACACGCTCACAGTAAGTACAATAAGGACATTCACGTGGTGAAGACCGGTCAGGAGGAAGCCTATCAGGACTTGGGCGGCTAGAGTGAGGCTCTGCAGGCAATGTTCTAGATAAAGAGGGCTCACATGATGCAGACTGGCCTTTTAATTCCTTTAGGGCTTGGCAAAGAGATTCCACTACCTGAGCAAGAACATCGGTGGTAGAGGGCATAGTGGCAGGAGTAGGAGCCTGTACAGTCTGAGTGGCCTGCATGGGCACAATAGGAGGTAATGGAGATGCAGCGGAGATTCCACCAGCCAGGTCTGGGGAATATGTGGCAGAGTAATAATTAGCACAAGGTGAATCAGTTCCCACTATTCGTAGGGCCAAAGTCTTAAAATCTAGAAAAGACATGTCTGGATTTTGGGCTGATAGCATGCGGAGTTGACTCTGTATTAGTCGTGAGTCCACACCTTCTATGAACCTGTCTGTAATAATGCTTTCTGCAGCAGTAGGATCAATGTTGTCAACTTGGCGCAGAGCCCTATATGCTGACTGGAGGGCAAGTGCATAGTCTCTGAGGGTCTCACCTGGTCTCTGACGTCTGTCATAGAATTTAAGACGAACCTCAGTTGGTGATTGGACTTCGAATTCTTTTCTCAGACGCGTGAGGACCTGGTCAACGGTGGTCTTTTCTGTCGGTGGCCAGGAACGAACTTCCTCAGCAGCTGGACCTTCAAGTTGTCCTAAGAGAAGCTGTACCTGTTGCTTGGGAGAAAGTGATACAAGTTCAAGAGTACGCAATATCTTTTCCTGAAACTGAGCAAGGGTATGAGGATCCCCTCTGTAACTTGGAAGACTGGAGGGTCCTATAAAGAAAGGCAAGCCTGTCGCTATAACAGGAGTTGAAGCAGAGATGGTAGCTGTCTCCTGAGGTGCAGGAGAACTGGAGGATGAGGTTGTAGTGTTATCTGCGCCAGACAGGGCATCTCGAGGCGATGTAGACATTTTTGCAAAAATTAGGATACTGTCTCTTTAAGTAAAATAATAAGGCTTCTGTCTCTTTTATGAAATGCAAATCTCAGCAAATACAAAGTCACTTTATAAAATGCACTTATCTGTATCCCAGGAATGGCAGGTAACAGCAGACAATGGCAGTGGAGGTTCTGGCAGAAGTGATGAGCAGGAGCTGCAGGCAGGATGATCACTTTGATCCTTGAAGAGATAAGGAGTCTTTGCAAAAAGAATTGGGAGCAGGGAAGTTGGAGTCTTGTTACAGCTGGGATGGATTTGGATTCAGTGTTGGATAGAGATGGCGACACCCAGTTTTGGCACCTGGGGGAAGTTTGGTGGGGGGAGTTTACTCCTGCTGAATTGCTCAAGAAGCTAGTCAATCCAAAATGGTGGAATATGCAGTCACACAGCATGGCATACAACAACACAGTCTTTAGGCAGGCACAGAGGCAGAATGCTTTCACCCCCACTTTGTAGAGAGTATCGGTTAGTCTTGGAGCAGTAGTTCTCCAGAAGCAACATACAGTCTTTAGGCAGGCACAGAGGCACAATCCTGTTCGTGACGCCACAAAAAGGGGTTTGCAACACTCAGGAGGGCCAGGGCTGGTATCACGGTAATATATCAGATGTGGCCGGCTTGCAGGGAGTCCCTGGGTCCCGAATGTGCACAAAATTTCCCTTTTTGATGTCCCCGACTACCCTCCCCTGCGTGATATCTGACAATGACAACAGACAACCAGGCTTCGGGGGTAATCGTTGCTTTTCTTTTTACTAGCAGGACAAAGTAATACACATGTACATATGGAGGACTTCTTCACATACAATACAGCGATCTTTGCAGGTAGTGTCCAATTAGCAGAGGATGGGGCAGAATGCTTTGGATAGTGGTTGCTTGGCAGTTAACTTGTATATACTTGTAAAGATGGCCTGTATCCAGGGGGTTAGTCCTCAACAAACTGGGTACACGTATGTAGAAGAACAAATACAATTTTTCTTAGCAGCGGGAGATTCTCAATTTCTGCCAGACTAGCTATGGGCTTCTTTAAATATAGATTTGTCCCAAAGACTTACTTGGATAGAGATATACGTGGGGGGTCCCAGATGTATGGATAACCAGGTCCATCAACTTCAGCACTTGTAAGATTAGAGCTTCAGAGGAAAACGCTCTCTGAGAAGGGCCTTGAAGATAGGGAAGAAGACATCTCTGCTTGTTGCACCCTGATAAGTCGGAAGCCATTATCCATGCTCCATGTGCTCTGTCTCACAGCTGTGTCTACACTTGTAGCCCCACACAAAAGACATCAGCCAAAAACGTCCCCAACCCCCTCTAGAGAGGGTGGTCACTCAACTCTCCCTCCAGGCCAGTCAAGGGAGCCTCATTGGTCCTGGAGGTCAGCTAATCATAATGGACACTCCCTTTACAGTTACAACTCAAATTACAATGGCAAAGTATAGGCAGGTGCAGTTCACAAAAACATCCACAAGATGGCGCATTAATAGACCCCCTGTGTGCTGGCTCTGGAAGAATAGAAATATATAGAAGGAATGAAGGGGGAGGAAAATATTTACCTTATATGAAAATGTCCATGCTATCTCGGTCTGCATTAGAGGGAATTGGACTAGCAGTACCGGGACATTACACCTCCATACAATATAACGCTTCCCCCATACAGGCCCCCATACAATATAACGCTTCCCCTATAAAGGCCCCCATACAATATAACGCTTCCCCCATACAATATAACGCTTCCCCCATACAGGCCCCCATACAATATAACGCTTCTCCCATACAGGCTCTGATACAATATAATGCTTCCCCCATACAATATAATGCTTCCCCCATACAGGCCCCGATACAATATAACGCTTCCCCCATACAGGCCTCCATACAATATAATGCTTCCCCCATACAGGCCCCCATACAATATAATGCTTCCCCCATACAGGCCCCCATACAATATAACGCTTCCCCCATACAGGCCCCCATACAATATAACGCTTCCCCCATACAGGCCCCCATACAATGTAATGCTTCCCCCATACAGGCCTCCATGCAATATAACTCTTCCCCCATACAGGCCCCCATACAATATAACGCTTCTCCCATACAGGCCCCCATACAATATAACGCTTCCCCCATACAGGCCTCCATACAATATAATGCTTCCCCCATATGGGCCCCATACAATATAACGCTTCCCCCATACAGGCCTCCATACAAAATTCTTCCCCCATACAGGCCTCCATACAATATAATGCTTCCCCCATACAGGCCCCCATACAATATAACGCTTCTCCCATACAGGCCCCCATACAAAATAACGCTTCCCCCATACAGGCCTCCATACAATATAATGCTTCCCCCATACAGGCCTCCATACAATATAACGCTTCCCCCATACAGGCCTCCATACAAAATGCTTCCCCCATACAGGCCTCCATACAATATAACGCTTCCCCCATACAGGCCTCCATAAAAAATGCTTCCCCCATACAGGCCTCCATACAATATAACGCTTCCCCCATACAGGCCTCCATACAAAATGCTTCCCCTATACAGGCCCCCATACAATATAACGCTTCCCCCATACAATATAACGCTTCCCCCATACAGGCCCCCATACAATATAACGCTTCCCCCATACAGGCCCCGATACAATATAACGCTTCTCCCATACAGGCCCCGATACAATATAACTCTTCCCCCATACAGGCCCCAATACAATATAACGCTTCCCACATACAGGCCCCCATACAATATAACGCTTCCCCCATACAGGCCCCCATACAATATAAACGCTTCCCCCATACAAGCCCCCATACAATATAACGCTTCCCCCATACAGGCCTCCATACAATATAACGCTTCCCCCATACAATATAACACTTCCCCCATACAGGCCTCCATACAATATAACGCTTCCCCCATACAGGCCCCCATACAATATAATGCTTCCCCCATACAGGCCCCCATACAATATAACGCTTCCCCCATACAGGCCCTCATACAATATAACGCTTCCCCCATACAGGCCTCCATACAATATAATGCTTCCCCCATACAGGCCTCCATACAATATAACTTGTTCCCCATATAGGCCTCCATACAATATAACGCTTCCCCTATACAGGCCCCCATACAATATAACGCTTCCCCCATACAATATAACGCTTCCCCCATACAATATAACACTTCTCCCATACAGGCCCCGATACAATATAACGCTTCCCCCATACAGGCCCCAATACAATATAACGCTTCCCCCATACAGGCCCCCATACAATATAACGCTTCCCCCATACAGGCCCCCATACAATATAACGCTTCCCCCATACAGGCCCCCATACAATATAACGCTTCCCCCATACAGGCCTCCGTACAATATAACGCTTCCCCCATACAGGCCCCCATTCAATATAACGCTTCCCCCATACAGGCCTCCATACAATACAACGCTTCCCCCATACAGGCCTCCATACAATATAACGCTTCCCCCATACAGGCCTCCATACAACATAACGCTTCCCCCATACAGGCCCCCATACAATATAACCCTTCCCCCATACAGACCCCCATACAATATAACGCTTCCCCCATACAGGCCCCCATGCAATATAACGCTTCCCCCATACAGGCCTCCGTACAATATAACGCTTCCCCCATACAGGCCCCCATTCAATATAACGCTTCCCCCATACTGGCCCCCATACAATATAACGCTTCCCCCATACAGGCCCCCATACAATATAACGCTTCCCCCATACAGGCCTCCATACAATACAACGCTTCCCCCATACAGGCCTCCATACAATATAACGCTTCCCCCATACAGGCCTCCATACAACATAACGCTTCCCCCATACAGGCCCCCATACAATATAACCCTTCCCCCATACAGACCCCCATACAATATAACGCTTCCCCCATACAGGCCTCCATACAATATAACGCTTCCCCCATACAGGCCCCCATGCAATATAACGCTTCCCCCATACAGGCCCCCATGCAATATAACGCTTCCCCCATACAGGCCCCCATACAATATAACGCTTCCCCCATACAGGCCCCCATACAATATAACGCTTCCTCCATACAGGCCCCCATACAATATAACGCTTCCCCCATACAGGCCTCCATACAATATGCTTCCCCCATACAGGCCCCCATACAATATAACACTTCCCCCATAGAGGCCTCCATACAATATAATACTTCCCCCATACAATATTACGCTTCCCCCATACAGGCCCCCATACAATATAACGCTGCCCCCATACAATATAACGCTTCCCCCATACAGGCCCCCATACAATATAACGCTTCCGCCATACAGGCCCCCATACAATATAACGCTTCCCCCATACAGACCTCCATACAATATAACGCTTCTGCCATACAGGCCCCCATACAATATAATGCTTCCCCCATACAATATAACGCTTCCCCCATACAGGCCCCCATACAGTATAACGCTTCCGCCATACAGGCCCCCATACAATATAACGCTTCCCCCATACAGGCCCCCCATACAATATAACGCTTCCCCCATACAGGCCCCCATACAATATAACGCTTCCCCCATACAATATAACGCTTCCCCCATACAGGCCCCCATACAATATAACGCTTCCCCCATACAGGCCCCCATACAATATAACGCTTCCCCCATACAGGCCTCCATACAATATAACGCTTCCCCCTTACAATATAACCCTTCCCCCATACAGACCCCCATACAATATAACCCTTCCCCCAACTCCCCAGGTAAGAAAAACAGAAAGTAAAGAACCTAAATACTCCTAACAGGATCCTCCCCTCAAGGAGAAGACTCCGGATTCTCTAGGAGCATCCTTCTTCGGGAACTCCTTGTGGAATTTCTCCACAAGTCTGGGAGCTGACACATCCGACTCCAGGACCCAAGAATTATCCTCAGGACCGTATCCCTTCCATGCCACCAGATACCATAGCTTCCCCCGAACATATTTGCTATCCAGAACTCGGGATATCTCATACTCCCCGGACTCAGAAACTGGTGGAACCTTAACTGGAGATGTTCCCTTCTTGGCCTTCTTTAACAAGGAGACATGGAACACCCGGTTTATCTTCCACCTTTTAGGTAGTTGCAGCTGCGCCGCCACTTCATTTACCATCTTGATGATCTTAAAAGGACCCACAAACCTGGGACCCAGCTTCTTGATAGGAACCTTCAACCTGATATTCTTGGTGGACAACCAAACCATCTCACCAGGGAAGAACTGCAACTCTCCTCTCTTCCTATCCGCCTGGACCTTAGCCTGGTGCGACGCCCGCACCAGTTTCTCTCGGATACGGGACCATACCCCTTGCAGCTTTTTAGAAAATAGCTCCTCCTCCGGAACTGGGGAAGAAATGGAAGAAAATACTCCGAAAACAGGATGTCTACCACCGGAGCAAAAAAAAGGTGTGGTACCTGTGGCGTTGGAATCATGGTTGTTTAGGGAAAATTCTGCCAGGGGAAGAAAGTCAGCCCAATTATTCTGATTCTCTCGAACAAAACACCTCAAAAACTGTTCCACATCCTGATTCTTCCTCTCTGTTTGCCCGTTAGACTCCGGGTGAAACCCGGAGGAAAACAACAGTGTAACTCCCAACCTGCTGCAAAAAGCCCGCCAGAATTTAGCCACAAATTGCGGACCCCTGTCCGAAACGATCTCCTCAGGAAGACCATGCAACCTTACAATTTCTTTAATAAATGCCTCTGATAGTGTCTTGGCACATGGCAGCCTGGAAAACGGGATCAAATGGCACATTTTCGTGAAGCGGTCAACGACTACCCAAATGACCGTGAAACCCTTAGACACCGGAAGGCCCGTGATGAAATCCATAGACAGATGAGTCCAAGGTGCCTTAGGAGGTTCCAATGGATGTAGAAGACCGTGGGGACGGGTATGCGACGCCTTGGCTCTTGCACAGACCGAACAATTTTGAACAAACTGCAAGACATCCCTACTCCACCCTGGCCACCAAAAATTCCTAGACACCAATCTCATGGTCTCTGAAACCCCCGGGTGACCAGCAAGAACCGACTCGTGACACTCCCACAGGAGACTTTGTCGGAGAGTAGTTGGGACAAACAGCTTGTTTCTAGGTATCTTGGAAGGTGCAGCGTGTTGCGCTTCGATCAAGGCCTTCTCCAATTTCGCGCCCAATACTGCTACCACCACTCCATCCCCAAGAATAGTGGCAGGCGCCTCTCGTTCCTCCTCAGTCGACATATACCGGGATAAAGCATCAGCCTTAACATTCTTCGAACCCGGCACATAAATCACGGTAAAGTGGAACCGCGCAAAAAATAGAGCCCATCTGGCCTGCTGTGCATTTAATCTCTTCGCCGACCCAAGATAAACCAAATTCTTGTGGTCAGTTAATACCTGGACTGGCCTTCTGGCCCCCTCCAGGAAATGACGCCAATGTTTGAACGCTAGTTTTATTGCCAGTAGTTCCCTATCTCCGATGTCATAATTACGTTCAGAGGCAGAGAATTTCTTAGAAAAGAAGGCACAGGGATGCGTACCCTCCTCGAACTCCTGAGAAAGTACTGCTCCCACCCCCACCGAGGAGGCATCCACCTCCACTCGGAAGGCCAACCTCTCATCCGGCTGTCTCAAAATGGGAGCGGACGAGAATCGCTTCTTCAGTTCTTCAAACGCAGCTAGCGCCTCTGGCGACCACTTAGCACAGTCAGCCCCCTTCTTAGTCAAGTCCGAGATGGGTTTCACAACCTCAGAAAATCCCTTAATAAACTGGCGATAATAGTTGGAGAATCCCAAGAACCGTTGGACCGCCTTTAGGTTCTCGGGTCGAGGCCACTCCAAGACTGCCCTGACCTTCTCAGGGTCCATCTCGAACCCCTTGTCCGATAGGATATAGCCAAGGAAACATAATTTATTGACCGCGAACACACATTTCTCCAGCTTAGCACTTAATTGGTTAACCCTCAGGAGATCTAAAACCTCTCTCACTCTCTCCCAATGAGTCTCCAAATCCGGGGTGTAAATGAGTATATCGTCCAGATAGACCACAACCCCCCTCCCTATGACGGCACTTAGTACATCATTAATAAAATTCTGAAAAAACGCAGGCGCATTGGTTAGACCGAAAGGCATCACAAGATTCTCAAAGTGTCCTAGGGGTGTGTTAAACGCTGTTTTCCACTCATCCCCCTTCTTGATTCTCAGCAAGTTATACGCCCCACGTAAATCTATTTTACTAAACCAGCGAGCTCCCGTAATCTGGCTGAATAGATCCGAGATCAACAGAATGGGATAGGGGTTCCGCACCGTGATTTTGTTAATCTCCCTAAAATCCAAACAAGGGCGCAACCCTCCATCTTTCTTCTTTACAAAGAAAAACCCCACTGCTACTGGGGACTTAGATGGGCGAATATGCCCCACCTCTACACTCCCCTCAATATACTCTTTGAGCGCCTCCCTCTCCGGAATAGTGAGATTGTACAACCTTGTCTTGGGTAGCACTGCATTTGGTATAAATTTAATTGAGCAATCATAGGTGCGATGTGGTGGTAATGTCTTGGCTGCCCTTTCCTCAAAGACCTCCCTGAACTCACATATTTCTTGAGGCAAATTGTCTATAGACAAAGACATAACTGATATGGGCAGACATCGACCATTACACCCCTGCCCCCAAGAAACTACTGACTCGGTCTCCCAGTTGATAATAGGGTTATGCTGCTTCAGCCAGGGCCACCCCAACACTACTTGTGCTGGTAACTTAGACAACAAGAACAAGTCAATCTCTTCCCTGTGGCCACCCACAATAAACTCCAGACCCTCCACCTGTTTGGAGATGACAGCTTGCTGTAGAGGGGTCTTATCAATAGCCCACACCGGTATCTGAGACTCCAAGACCAAAGGACTCACCCTTAATTGCTCACAAAACTCTGAGTCAATAAGGTTGACTGCCGAACCACAATCAACCAAAATCCGGCACTTCTGCCCATTTACCCATCCTTCAAGGGTCAACCCGGCAGTCTGAGTACAGGAAATATGCACACCTCCCTCCTTAGTAGGTTTTCTCCCTTTACCCTCAATAGACCTGGGGTTATTACTCTCCTTGGCGAACCATTCTCTGGAGGGGCATACCCTTGCTACATGTCCCATCCCTCCACACACAAAACAGCATACTGTGCGGGACCCTTCACTCTTGGGTCTAGCACTTCGCACAGTGGCCCCAATCTGCATGGGTTGGTCCCCCGGGTCCTCTCTAAAAACAGAGAATTGAGGAGGGCTAAGCCCCCCAGGACTCTTGTCTCCACGCTCCCGGAGGCGCCGTCCAACTCTAATTGCCAGCTGCATGGCCTCATCTAGATCTCCCGGAACAGGGTGAGAAACTAGATGGTCTTTAACCTGGTCCGAGAGCCCTGTCTCAAACTGACTAAGTAGAGCGGGGTCATTCCAGTGTACTTCTGCTGCCCACCTACGAAACTCTGTGCAATATTTCTCTATAGCGTGATCCCCTTGCACCACACGTCGTAGGTTATACTCAGCCGTGCGTACCCTGTCTGGGTCGTCATACAGTAACCCCATTGTGGAGAAAAACGCCTCTACAGTTAGTAAGCAAGCTGAGTCGGCTGGTAACGAATGTGCCCAGATGAGGGGATCATCTCTCAATAAAGTAATAATAATCCCAACTCTCTGTACCTCAGAACCGGAGGAAAACGGCCGTAGCCGGAAATACAAAAGACAGTCCTTTTGAAATCAGAAAAAATCTGACCTCTTACCTCGGAAGGGTTCAGGTAAGCTGACTTTTGGCTCCAGAGGCCGACCCACAGGGGCGCTACTCACCTGCCTCTGTATGCCCTCCACCTGAGAGGCTGTGTGTTGAGCCAACTGCTGTACTTGAGATACGCCAGAAGCTTGGATGGCATCCATTCGTAGCTTGATCCCCTCCATCTCAGTGGAAATCTGCTGCACCGCCTGGTACAACTGTTTCAGGTCCGTCATAATGCAAACGAACCTTTTTTTTTTTTTTTTTTTACCGGCTGAGTGTACTGTTATGTCAGTCCAGGTAGCTGCAACGGGGCTAAGGGATAGCAGTAGGGAATCTCGCCCTGCACTACTCCCACTAGCTATCCCGGTCCCTGCCTCACGGGTGTGGGTCGGCTGTACTCAGGCTAAGCCTGACCCCGACAGCTCCTCTCTCACTGATACCGTAGGCCTAGAGGGAAGTGGGAGAAGGAATGCCCTATAAGATCTCTAGGGACTGGAGACTAAAGGGGGTCACCCCTAACAAACAAGTGAAGCTGCTACTGACAGGCACTGACAAGGGTGTGCGCTGACTAACAACACAAGCAGCACACAGGAAACATGTGGGAAAGGATTCCCCCAAACCAATATGGGAAGGAACCTTACACTAGGAAACAAACACAGGGAAACTGAGTAGAAATCAAAGGATAAGGCAATTCACTCACACAGTCAATTATACACAGAGGGAGGATTGGTGAACACAGAAGGGAAAACACACAAACCAACTCGTTCACCCAAACCTCCCAAAAACCAACCACGGAACTTCCTCTATCCAAGATAACCACCTACTCCTCCTGCTAAGGCCTAGCTCTGTAAAAGCGACACTCAGCACAGAACCATGGGAGGCATGGGTTTAAATACAGAGTAGAGACCACTCCTCTCCCAGGTGCAAATGGGAGGACAGACTAATCAACCAGGAGATAAAGCTGCCTACCATCAGTGCGCGCGTGCAAGTCAGAAGGTGTGCACCAATACTCACGACAGGACAACCCCGCAGCGCCAGGATGCCACCCCAGACACTGCGCAGCCAAAAACTCCCCAGGTAAGAAAAATAGAAAGTAATGAACCTAAATACTCCTAACAACCTGCATCAGACGAGCTGAAGGAAACCTTGCGCGGAGTGTTGCTGCGTGAATACATGTTTTTATTTTTAAGGATGGATTTAGGTGTTGAGCTTTGATGTTTGAGAGGATAAACATAGCCTGTGGTATAATCCTCAGTATCTCTGGCAAATTTTTTCTTTTTTACTGTCATCATTTGTTTTTCCATACTATCCAATTTCTGTTGAATATTATCACGCATGTTGGCAAAATTCACATCCTTTTCAAAGGCTTTCAATTGAAGATCAAGGTTGGATAGATCCGTCTTGATTTCATCAAGTTTGGTTTTCTCGTGCTCGATGATTAAATTCATAAGTGAAAAAGAGCATTCGGACAATATATTATTCCACTTGATCATGAATTGCTCATTATAAATCACCGTAGGTAATTTTTTGAGGCGCAAACCCCTTGGTACCATTTGAAATTGAAGATATTTTTCCAAGGTTATACAGTCCCAAGATACACGTAACTCTTGACTATTAAGACGTTCCCATTTGTGCATCATGTTTTTGAAATCTGTATTAATTTCGCCCATAGGTATAAAGTTAGTATCAAAAACTGAAGCTATTTTAGAGGCTCGATCAATAGAAGGTAGACTGGAAGAAGATTGTTGTACTGTAGTATCCATAGTGGTGGGAGCACCAAACTGGTTCAACACCAAAGTCTATATACAAGAAAAGTGTTTCAGCTCACCCTGTGATGGTTGTATCAGCGTCTCCCGGAGAAGCGCGGCTTGCAGGTGAACTCACGCCTGCTGGAAATGGTAGTGGACGATAGGTAAAACACGCCAGCTGTAGCCAGGAGATGGATGAAAGACCGCGGTGCTGGTGTTATAAAGGCCATTCTACTCCGACCTTCCATTCTTTTCTTCTCTCCATTCTTTCTGATAAAATCTGTTTCTTCTGTTATGCTAATTCTGATCACAGAGCAGCGGGGGCGCTCTCCCTGTGCTCTAAGCACCCCTACATTATAATCTTCCACCGCCCCTTAGCTCATCGTCTTCACTCCCCTCTTCCTCTTCTCCGTCTCTTCTGCCTTTCGCAGATATCGAAGGCAGCGCTGTAACAGACCACCATAAAATGGAGAAGAAAAGAATGGAAGGTCGGAGTAGAATGGTCCTTGTACAAGGTATTCCTACATGCCATTGATTAAAAAGGTGTTTTTCTAATGATAAATCACATCTAGAGGATCATCCAAATGATAGAACGCTCCAAATAAAGAATGCAGACAACATAAAATGGTATAGTCCTTTCCAGAGTATATAAAGGGAGTCTATCATTGCTATGTTACATCTGTAAATAAGCCCGTCATTATAGAAAAGTATCTGTAGCTCACCATACAAATGATCTTCTAAGCAGCATGAACCTCAGGACAGGGGTGAACCTACCCCTTTCGCCGCCCGAGGCGAATGACAGAAAGCCGTCCTCCCCCTGGAGGAGGGGGTGAAGCAAAGGGGGCGGGGCTTAGCGGCGTTCGCAGGCAGAGAGCAGGCACGGAGAGCACCTGCTCTCTGTCTGAGCGTGAGGGGAGGCTGCTGGAGCAGCGCTGCTTCAGCGGCCTCCCCAATCCACCGCTCGGTGCTAAGCCAATCCAGGACAGCAAAAATGCTGCGCTCCCTGGGGCCCTGACATAGCGCCGCCTGAAGCGGTCGCTTCAGGTCGCCTCATGGGTGGTGCAGCGCGACTGGCCTATACGTAGCAGAGGAAAGCGAGTGACCTATATGTGGCAGAGGAGAGCGAGTGACCTATATGTAGCAGAGGAGAGCGAGTGACCTATATGTAGCAGAGGAGAGCGAGTGACCTATATGTAGCAGAGGAGAGCGAGTGACCTATATGTAGCAGTGGAGAGCGAGTGACCTATATGTAGCAGAGGAGAGCGAGTGACCTATATGTAGCAGAGGAGAGCGAGTGACCTATATGTAGCAGAGGAGAGCGAGTGACCTATATGTAGCAGAGGAGAGCGAGTGACCTATATGTAGCAGAGGAGAGCGAGTGACCTATATGTAGCAGAGGAGAGCGAGTGACCTATATGTAGCAGAGGAGAGCGAGTGACCTATATGTAGCTGAGGAGAGCGAGTGACCTATATGTAGCAGAGGAGAGCAAGAGACCTCTATGTAGCAGAGGAGAGCCAGAGACCTATATGTAGCAGAGGAGAGCGAGTGACCTATATGTAGCAGAGGAGAGCGAGTGACCTATATGTAGCAGAGGAGAGCGAGTGACCTATATGTAGCAGAGGAGAGCCAGAGACCTATATGTAGCAGAGGAGAGCGAGTGACCTATATGTAGCAGAGGAGAGCGAGTGACCTATATGTAGCAGAGGAGAGCGAGAGACCTATATGTAGCAGAGGAGAGCGAGTGACCTATATGTAGCAGAGGAGAGGGAGAGACCTATATGTAGCAGAAGAGAGCGAGTGACCTATATGTAGCAGAGGAGAGGGAGAGACCTATATGTAGCAGAGGAGAGCGAGTGACCTATATGTAGCAGAGGAGAGCGAGTGACCTATATGTAGCAGAGGAGAGCGAGTGACCTATATGTAGCAGAGGAGAGCGAGTGACCTATATGTAGCAGAGGAGAGCGAATGACCTATATGTAGCAGAGGAGAGCGAGTGACCTATATGTAGCAGAGGAGAGCGAGTGACCTATATGTAGCAGAGGAGAGCGCGTGACCTATATGTAGCAGAGGAGAGCGAATGACCTATATGTAGCAGAGGAGAGCGAGTGACCTATATGTAGCAGAGGAGAGCGAGTGACCTATATGTAGCAGAGGAGAGCGAGTGACCTATATGTAGCAGAGGAGAGCGAGTGACCTATATGTAGCAGAGGAGAGCGAGTGACCTATATGTAGCAGAGGAGAGCGAGTGACCTATATGTAGCAGAGGAGAGCGAGTGACCTATATGTAGCAGAGGAGAGCGAGTGACCTATATGTAGCAGAGGAGAGCGAGTGACCTATATGTAGCAGAGGAGAGCGAGTGACCTATATGTAGCAGAGGAGAGCGAGTGACCTATATGTAGCAGAGGAGAGCGAGTGACCTATATGTAGCAGAGGAGAGCCAGAGACCTATATGTAGCAGAGGAGAGCGAGTGACCTATATGTAGCAGAGGAGAGGGAGAGACCTATATGTAGCAGAGGAGAGCCAGAGACCTATATGTAGCAGAGGAGAGCCAGAGACCTATATGTAGCAGAGGAGAGCGAGTGACCTATATGTAGCAGAGGAGAGCGAGTGACCTATATGTAGCAGAGGAGAGCGAGTGACCTATATGTAGCAGAGGAGAGTGAGTGACCTATATGTAGCAGAGGAGAGCGAGTGACCTATATGTAGCAGAGGAGAGCGAGTGACCTATATGTAGCTGAGGAGAGCGAGTGACCTATATGTAGCAGAGGAGAGCGAGAGACCTCTATGTAGCAGAGGAGAGCCAGAGACCTATATGTAGCAGAGGAGAGCGAGTGACCTATATGTAGCAGAGGAGAGCGAGTGACCTATATGTAGCAGAGGAGAGCGAGTGACCTATATGTAGCAGAGGAGAGTGAGTGACCTATATGTAGCAGAGGAGAGCGAGTGACCTATATGTAGCAGAGGAGAGCGAGTGACCTATATGTAGCAGAGGAGAGCGAGAGACCTATATATAGCAGAGGAGAGCGAGTGACCTATATGTAGCAGAGGAGAGGGAGAGATCTATATGTAGCAGAAGAGAGCGAGTGACCTATATGTAGCAGAGGAGAGGGAGAGACCTATATGTAGCAGAGGAGAGCGAGTGACCTATATGTAGCAGAGGAGAGCGAGTGACCTATATGTAGCAGAGGAGAGCGAGTGACCTATATGTAGCAGAGGAGAGCGAGTGACCTATATGTAGCAGAGGAGAGCCAGAGACCTATATGTAGCAGAGGAGAGCGAGTGACCTATATGTAGCAGAGGAGAGCGAGTGACCTATATGTAGCAGAGGAGAGCGAGAGACCTATATGTAGCAGAGGAGAGCGAGTGACCTATATGTAGCAGAGGAGAGCGAGTGACCTATATGTAGCAGAGGAGAGGGAGAGACCTATATGTAGCAGAGGAGAGCGAGTGACCTATATGTAGCAGAGGAGAGCGAGAGACCTATATGTAGCAGAGGAGAGCGAGTGACCTATATGTAGCAGAGGAGAGGGAGAGACCTATATGTAGCAGAAGAGAGCGAGTGACCTATATGTAGCAGAGGAGAGGGAGAGACCTATATGTAGCAGAGGAGAGCGAGTGACCTATATGTAGCAGAGGAGAGCGAGTGACCTATATGTAGCAGAGGAGAGCGAGTGACCTATATGTAGCAGAGGAGAGCGAGTGACCTATATGTAGCAGAGGAGAGCCAGAGACCTATATGTAGCAGAGGAGAGCGAGTGACCTATATGTAGCAGAGGAGAGCGAGTGACCTATATGTAGCAGAGGAGAGCGAGAGACCTATATGTAGCAGAGGAGAGCGAGTGACCTATATGTAGCAGAGGAGAGCGAGTGACCTATATGTAGCAGAGGAGAGGGAGAGACCTATATGTAGCAGAGGAGAGCGAGTGACCTATATGTAGCAGAGGAGAGCGAGTGACCTATATGTAGCAGAGGAGAGCGAGTGACCTATATGTAGCAGAGGAGAGCGAGTGACCTATATGTAACAGAGGAGAGCGAGTGACCTATATGTAGCAGAGGAGAGCGAGTGACCTATATGTAGCAGAGGAGAGCGAGTGACCTATATGTAGCAGAGGAGAGCGAGTGACCTATATGTAGCAGAGGAGAGGGAGAGACCTATATGTAGCAGAGGAGAGCGAGTGACCTATATGTAGCAGAGGAGAGCGAGTGACCTATATGTAGCAGAGGAGAGCGAGTGACCTATATGTAGCAGAGGAGAGCGCGTGACCTATATGTAGCAGAGGAGAGCGAATGACCTATATGTAGCAGAGGAGAGCGAGTGACCTATATGTAGCAGAGGAGAGCGAGTGACCTATATGTAGCAGAGGAGAGCGAGTGACCTATATGTAGCAGAGGAGAGCGAGTGACCTATATGTAGCAGAGGAGAGCGAGTGACCTATATGTAGCAGAGGAGAGCGAGTGACCTATATGTAGCAGAGGAGAGCGAGTGACCTATATGTAGCAGAGGAGAGCGAGTGACCTATATGTAGCAGAGGAGAGCGAGTGACCTATATGTAGCAGAGGAGAGCGAGTGACCTATATGTAGCAGAGGAGAGCGAGTGACCTATATGTAGCAGAGGAGAGCGAGTGACCTATATGTAGCAGAGGAGAGCCAGAGACCTATATGTAGCAGAGGAGAGCGAGTGACCTATATGTAGCAGAGGAGAGGGAGAGACCTATATGTAGCAGAGGAGAGCCAGAGACCTATATGTAGCAGAGGAGAGCCAGAGACCTATATGTAGCAGAGGAGAGCGAGTGACCTATATGTAGCAGAGGAGAGCGAGTGACCTATATGTAGCAGAGGAGAGCGAGTGACCTATATGTAGCAGAGGAGAGGGAGTGACCTATATGTAGCAGAGGAGAGCGAGTGACCTATATGTAGCAGAGGAGAGCGAGTGACCTATATGTAGCTGAGGAGAGCGAGTGACCTATATGTAGCAGAGGAGAGCGAGAGACCTCTATGTAGCAGAGGAGAGCCAGAGACCTATATGTAGCAGAGGAGAGCGAGTGACCTATATGTAGCAGAGGAGAGCGAGTGACCTATATGTAGCAGAGGAGAGCGAGTGACCTATATGTAGCAGAGGAGAGTGAGTGACCTATATGTAGCAGAGGAGAGCGAGTGACCTATATGTAGCAGAGGAGAGCGAGTGACCTATATGTAGCAGAGGAGAGCGAGAGACCTATATGTAGCAGAGGAGAGCGAGTGACCTATATGTAGCAGAGGAGAGGGAGAGACCTATATGTAGCAGAAGAGAGCGAGTGACCTATATGTAGCAGAGGAGAGGGAGAGACCTATATGTAGCAGAGGAGAGCGAGTGACCTATACGTAGCAGAGGAGAGCGAGTGACCTATATGTAGCAGAGGAGAGCGAGTGACCTATATGTAGCAGAGGAGAGCGAGTGACCTATATGTAGCAGAGGAGAGCCAGAGACCTATATGTAGCAGAGGAGAGCGAGTGACCTATATGTAGCAGAGGAGAGCGAGTGACCTATATGTAGCAGAGGAGAGCGAGAGACCTATATGTAGCAGAGGAGAGCGAGTGACCTATATGTAGCAGAGGAGAGCGAGTGACCTATATGTAGCAGAGGAGAGGGAGAGACCTATATGTAGCAGAGGAGAGCGAGTGACCTATATGTAGCAGAGGAGAGCGAGAGACCTATATGTAGCAGAGGAGAGCGAGTGACCTATATGTAGCAGAGGAGAGGGAGAGACCTATATGTAGCAGAAGAGAGCGAGTGACCTATATGTAGCAGAGGAGAGGGAGAGACCTATATGTAGCAGAGGAGAGCGAGTGACCTATATGTAGCAGAGGAGAGCGAGTGACCTATATGTAGCAGAGGAGAGCGAGTGACCTATATGTAGCAGAGGAGAGCGAGTGACCTATATGTAGCAGAGGAGAGCCAGAGACCTATATGTAGCAGAGGAGAGCGAGTGACCTATATGTAGCAGAGGAGAGCGAGTGACCTATATGTAGCAGAGGAGAGCGAGAGACCTATATGTAGCAGAGGAGAGCGAGTGACCTATATGTAGCAGAGGAGAGCGAGTGACCTATATGTAGCAGAGGAGAGGGAGAGACCTATATGTAGCAGAGGAGAGCGAGTGACCTATATGTAGCAGAGGAGAGCGAGTGACCTATATGTAGCAGAGGAGAGCGAGTGACCTATATGTAGCAGAGGAGAGCGAGTGACCTATATGTAACAGAGGAGAGCGAGTGACCTATATGTAGCAGAGGAGAGCGAGTGACCTATATGTAGCAGAGGAGAGCGAGTGACCTATATGTAGCAGAGGAGAGCGAGTGACCTATATGTAGCAGAGGAGAGGGAGAGACCTATATGTAGCAGAGGAGAGCGAGTGACCTATATGTAGCAGAGGAGAGCGAGTGACCTATATGTAGCAGAGGAGAGCGAGTGACCTATATGTAGCAGAGGAGAGCGAGTGACCTATATGTAGCAGAGGAGAGCGAATGACCTATATGTAGCAGAGGAGAGCGAGTGACCTATATGTAGCAGAGGAGAGCGAGTGACCTATATGTAGCAGAGGAGAGCGAGTGACCTATATGTAGCAGAGGAGAGCGAGTGACCTATATGTAGCAGAGGAGAGCGAGTGACCTATATGTAGCAGAGGAGAGCGAGTGACCTATATGTAGCAGAGGAGAGGGAGAGACCTATATGTATCAGAGGAGAGCGAGTGACCTATATGTAGCAGAGGAGAGCGAGTGACCTATATGTAGCAGAGGAGAGCGAGTGACCTATATGTAGCAGAGGAGAGCGAGTGACCTATATGTAGCAGAGGAGAGCGAGTGACCAGAGATAACTCTCAGCCTGTGCTGTGAACAAACAGACACCGGGGATCCCTGGGCAGCCACAGAACGCCGCTGTTTCCTGCTCTCACGAACCCACCCACAGACACGCCCGCCCCACTGGCGGCCTCCCCAATCCACCGCTCGGTGCTAAGCCAGTCCAGGACAGCTTGTCCTGCACTGGCTTAGGTAAGGAAAAATGCCGCCCTCCCTGGGGCCCTGACATAGCGCTACCTGAAGCGGTCGCTTCAGGTCGCCTCATGGGAGGTGCGGCGCTGCCTCAGGGCGCACAAAGCTTCTGCGGACTTGGAGTAATATAGCAATCCTTCAATTTAGAATAAAAATCGCCATCTCTCTGAAGTTAGCAGAAAATGTAACTTTTAATCCATAAGAATAAAAATATACAAACAAGAGAAGAAAAAAAGGAAAATATAAAAAAAGGTTTTTTTTCCGCTTCCCATTGATTTCAATGGGTTTTTCAAGGCAAAATCTGCATGAAGATTGCTCAGGTCACTTTTTTTTCCCTCTAGCTGAAAAAAATCAGATAGAGGAAAAAACTGCTACTGACTACCATGGAAATGAATGGGAGATCGTTTTCGTGGTGGATACCGCCTCAAAATCAACCTGCAAAACCCCATGTGAACCCTTTCCAGGCTCATGTTTTTCTGTATAATATATGTAATAATCCTATTAATATTATAAATGTGAAAGTTTGTGAGTTTGGATGTTTGTGGGTTTGCATGTTCGGATGTTTGTTAGTCAATCACGCAAAACCCGCTTGACCGATTTGGCTGAAATTTTCTACAAACATAGTTACTACACCCCATTAAACAATAGGCTACTTTTCGTCACAATAGCGCACATACGTTTGTGCCAGGACCCCCACAAAACCCAAACTCACATCACCATCTCTGCAATCTCACACACTTTGGACCATAGAAAGCCACAAAATTCCTATTGCCCTCTGCAGCCTCGCCCCTAACCCCACACAATCACATATACATATACTTTACCACTTTGCCCCTCCCCTTAACGATACTCCAGGAGGCGCTCTTTAACGCTCCGGAGCAGCCATGTTTGCCGACCCCCACCGCTCTGACAATCCGCGACACCGCCCACCCATGTCAATACCCCTAGGAAGTCTAATAAATGCAAAAAAAAAAGTTTAAAAAAAGTAAAAAAAATTGTAAAAACAAAAAAAAAAGGATTAAAAATTCAAATCACCCCCCCCCCTTTCCCTAGAACACATATAAAAGAAGTTAAAAACTGTGAAACACATACATGTTAGGTATCCCCGCGTCCAAAATCGCCCGCTCTACAAAGCTTTACAAATATTTTTCCTGTTCGGTAAACGCCGTAGCGGGAAAAATGGTCAAAAGTGCCAAACCACCGTTTTTTCACTGTTTTGATTCTGATAAAAATTTGAATAAAAAGTGATTGATAGTGAGTGAAAAAGTGAACATTTCCTGAAGATGGTAGAACTAAAAAGTACACCCGGCCCCGCAAAAAAAGACGCCCTATACATCCCCGTACACGGACGTATAAAAAAGTTATGGCTGTCGGAATATGCCGACTTTTCAAAGAAATTTTTTTTAACAGTTTTGGATTTGTTTTTAAGGGGTCAAAATGTAAATAAAACCATATAAATTTGGTATCCCCGGAATCGTAACAAAACACAGAATACAGGGGACATGTCATTTTGGTTGCACAGTGAACGCTGTAAAACCAAAGCCCATAAGAAAGTCGCAGAAATGTATTTTTTCTTCGAATCCACCCCATTCTGAATTTTTTCCCTGCTTCCCAGTACATTATATAGAATAAATAATGGTGGCATCATGAAGAAAAATTTGTCCCGCAAAAAGTAAGACCTCATATGACTCTGGGAGCGGAGAAATAAAAAAGTTATGGGGTTTAGAAGGAGGGGAGTCAAAAATGAAAATCAAAAAATGCCATCGGCTGGAAAGGGTTAACTTCAAATACTTCTGTCCCAAAGTCACTATGTAAAGTTTCTCACAACACCGTATATATAGCAGCTCAAATACAAAGTAACTTCAACACAAAAGTCTCATGTATTCTCTGAATTACAGCAAAAACAAGATACAAAGTTACATTTCATATCCCATACCTTATACACAGTACGGAAACCTTACCCACCCCTGTATATACCCACTGCCACAATCACCGCAGACCAAGTCGCGGGTACCAGCTAGTAAGAACATAAAAGAAAGAAGAACTTTATGAAACAATGGCTCAGTAAAGTGGTGGTGACATTACCGCCGCTGTCCACTGTTTCCATCGTAAACCCTGGGGACACTGGACAGGGGACGGCTTGCCGGTGGTCAGCTTTATAACCCCTTCATTTGTACGTGCAGGACTTTCTGTCTGTGCAACAAAAAAAAACCTTTCCAGGCGGAGAGGCCGCATATGGACACCGGTGGTCACCTTTACAAATCCATTCAAAACAGTGGGTTTTAAAGCTGACCCCCGGCAAGCCGTCCCCTGTCCAGTGTCCCCGGGGTTTACTATGGAAACCCTGGTGCAGACTGCGGCCGTAGTGTGAATCCAGCCTAAGATAATATATCTGCCCATGTTATGTAATGGTACATAGATGCCGATCTGTATTCTAAGTACTGCTTATACATCATCTTGTAAGCAGATCTGAGTCTACTTGTACTGATATTATATACTGATAATATCCTATGCATATATCTGGCCGTCCATAATAAGAAATGTCTAGAATCTGCATATACTTTATACTGAGTACCAGGGCGTAACTACCGTGGTAGCAGCTGCCACAGGGCCCGGGCCATTAGGGGGCCCGGTGACAGCCGCTACCGCTGCGGGTTTTTTTTTTTTTATAGGCCGATTAATAGGCCGTTACGGGCATATTTACTTGCCGATCCTGGCTGGGCCGGGATCGGTAAGTGACACCGCGGGCCCTACAAATACTATCATTATACTCGGGGGTCTTTGCAGGCCTCCTTCCTAGTTGTCTGACGTCTCTGACGTCACATGAACACGGCCTGCTTCCCGGGTCATGTGACATCCGACGTCATAGAAGAAGGACGGCAGCGGAGAACACAGTGTAGGAGCTGGGAACAGGTAAGAAACAGTGGTTTTTTAATGTTTTTATTCCCCTGGGTCTCCGATTATTATACTCTGGGGTCTGAAAAGACACCAGAGTATAATAATTGTTTATGAGTGTTCACAGTGGGGCATTATACTGTGTACTGGGGCCACTAAGGGACATAATACTGTGTGCAGGGGCCACTACGGGACATAATACTGTGTGCAGGGGCCACTAAGGGACATAATACTGTGTGCAGGGGCCACTATGGGGGATAATACTGTGTGCAGGGGACACTATGGGGGATAATACTGTGTGCAGGGGCCACTATGGGGACATAATACTGTGTGCAGGGGCCACTATGGGGACATAATACTGTGTGCAGGGGCCACTATGGGGGATAATACTGTGTGCAGGGGCCACTATGGGGGATAATACTGTGTGCAGGGGCCACTATGGGACATAATACTGTGTGCAGGGGCCACTAAGGGACATAATACTGTGTGCAGGGGCCACTATGGGGGATAATACTGTGTGCAGGGGACACTATGGGGGATAATACTGTGTGCAGGGGCCACTATGGGGACATAATACTGTGTGCAGGGGCCACTATGGGGACATAATACTGTGTGCAGGGGCCACTATGGGGGATAATACTGTGTGCAGGGGTCACTAAGGGACATAATACTGTGTGCAGGGGCCACTATGGGGGATAATACTGTGTGCAGGGGCCACTATGGGGACATAATACTGTGTGCAGGGGCCACTATGGGACATATTACTGTGTGCAGGGGCCACTATGGGGGATAATACTGTGTGCAGGGGCCACTATGGGGGATAATACTGTGTGCAGGGGCCACTATGGGGGATAATATTGTGTGCAGGGGCCACTATGGGACATAATACTGTGTGCAGGGGCCACTATGGGGACATAATACTGTGTGCAGGGGCCACTATGGGGACATAATACTGTGTGCAGGGGCCACTATGGGACATAATACTGTGTGCAGGGGCCACTATGGGACATATTACTGTGTGCAGGGGCCACTATGGGGGATAATACTGTGTGCAGGGGCCACTATGGGGGATAATACTGTGTGCAGGGGCCACTATGGGGGATAATACTGTGTGCAGGGGCCACTATGGGGACATAATACTGTGTGCAGGGGCCACTATGGGGACATAATACTGTGTGCAGGGGCCACTATGGGGGATAATACTGTGTGCAGGGGTCACTAAGGGACATAATACTGTGTGCAGGGGCCACTATGGGGGATAATACTGTGTGCAGGGCTTAATAAGGGACATAATAGAGTGCGGAGGAGGGGGTCGGTCGAGGTCTTCGGAGTCGGTGGAGGGGGGGGGGACCATGTCATAAGTTCGCCACGGGGCCCCGCCATTCCTAGTTACGCCACTGCTGAGTACAGACAGCCAGTAACACCGCTATTATTCACAAACTGCAAAATACAAGTAGACAAATGATATGGAAACATTACAAAATTGGGAAGTGAAATTATTATACTTTGTGGTGGCTTCAGACCCCAGACTATAATAAGTGGAGGCCCAGGGTAGGTGTGGAAACATAATAAACAGTTATACTCGCCTTCCTTCACCTCTCCTGGGCACCATGTGCTGCTCCATCCTTGTGGTCCTCTTCTGGCCTCCTGGGTGACATCACACAACCTGGTGACCTGTAATTTGGCCTCAGCAGTCCATGGGGCACGGCAATGTCATGGCACCATATGACCCATTGCTAAAATTAATAGCCGTTTACTCATAACCATTACAATTATAAATATTTCTCTATATATAAAATAACAACACAAGACACATAAATTCTTTAGTGGAACTTTTGGCCACGGTGTTTATTAAGGTAAATAAAATTAATAACAATAATAAATAATTTATTAAATAAATAATTAATTCATAAATAAATCATTAATAAATAATCAATCAATTAATCCACATACAAAGATGTCCTATCAGCATTAGCTGATAGACTGACCCACAAGGCCATGCCTCACACGGACATGGCCCCCCCAAAAACACCGCAGCCAAGTATCAATAATGTTCTGAAAACCAACATTGAAAATGTCATTGCCTTATCTGACAAATGCACACCATCAAACCTATACAAACCAGCACTGAATCCTTCCAAGTAGATGTGCCTGTAGGAGAAGCCATTAATGCTGGGCAAGAACTTTGCCATTGCTCTGTTCATTCTCTTGTGAATTTTCTCAATTGGAGAAAACAATTGGAATGAATGAAGAAAGGGCCATCACCCGTAGGTCTCTTCTGTAACCAACTTAGCACATTCTGCACTGGACATACCTTATTACCTGTTCCCTGTCGTCCGTACCAGCGGCACAATGTGGGGTATTTCTGCCCCTGTGTGCTGGTAGGACAGGCGGATATTTAATTAGCCAATAAAATGCGTGGCAGGCCCTATAAGAGGGCACAAGAACCTCCCCTCTGCGTGTTTTTTTCTGCGTGTTTTTTTCTGTCCTGTGTGGACAGAGGACAGGTGGGAGGACTTGTGTCCTCTTACAGGGCTCAGCTGGGCTGAGCATGATGTTTTTTTGTTTAAAGTCACCCTCTTTCCTAGGGGAAGAGGGTGCTGATTAGCCTGCGTTGGCTTACTTAAACCTCTAATCCTCCTCCTCCTCTCCCCCTCCCCTCTCCTCTCCTTCTTACCTTTCCAGCGTCTGTAGGTGAGCGCTGATCTCCAGAGCCGTCCCTTCACCACGCCGCTGAGGTCCGTGGTTGCGGCGGGTCCGTGCGGCAGCCGGAACTATTGTGCACGGCTGCATTCGTGGCGGCCGCATTTTGCCTGCGCTCACTTCCGGTTTTGACCGGAAGTTCGTGGCGCGGCAGCCGCGGCCGGCACTATTTTCTTCCAGGCTCCACTGCTATATTCGGAGCCTAGCGGAGATGGGGGTGAGTGTTCCCCTGGTAAGGGCTTGCTGGGGGAGGGGAGATAAAGATGATCTGATTAACCCCTGTCGGGGGTAAGGACGGGAGCGGTTGGCTCCTCCCATTTCCGTCCGGCCAGGTTAAAGGTCAGGCCGGCCGTGTCACTAGTACCTTCCTGCAGTATCTGGAAGGCTGTGCGTTTCTTGTGCACTTGTGATTTGGGCTTGCTGTTGTTAACCTTATTGGTCTGTCACCTTTACTGATCCGGTCTACTGAACCTGGTAAGATCTACCCTTTTTTTTAACTCATGGTATGATGTTATGGTGACAGTGTTGCATGGTCTATTATCTCTTTTGCAGGATATGTCATCCTCTACTACCCCCCCTGGGGATGGTAGGAGGAAAACCTCTTCCAAGAGGAAACATCTTTCCTGTTTCAATTGCGACACACCGCTCCCTGATGGTAGGTAGCGGCTTAAGGGGTTGTTCCCTTTGATCAGTGGCGTAACTAGGAATGGCGGGGCCCCGTGGCGAACTTTTGACATGGGGCCCCCCCTCCCCAAACCGATGCCGAAGACCTCGACTGACCTCCTCCTCCGCACTCTATTACATACCTCCCAACCGTCCCGATTTCCGCGGGACAGTCACGATTTGGGTGACATGTCCCGCGGTCCCGGTTGGAGGGAGGTATGTCCCGATTTCAACTCAGATCTGCATCCAGAGGACGCAGATCTGAGTTGAACACATATGCGACTGAAGCAAGGAGCTGACACAGGTCAGCTCCTCGCTTCGCAGCTGCGCGCCTCTCTCGCTGACACATGCGGCTGAAGGAAGGAGCTGACACAGGTCAGCTCCTCGCTTCGCCGCTGCGTGTCTCTCTCGCTGACACATATGCGGCTGAAGCGAGGAGCTGACCTGTGTCAGCTCCTCGCTTCGCCGCTGCCGCTGCTACTGGCTTGTAGACGCGATGTGACACATCGATGTGTCACATCGCGTCTGCAAACCAGGAGCCGGCGGCAGCGGCGAAGCGAGGAGCTGACCTGTGTCAGCTCCTTCCTTCAGCCGCATGTGTCAGCGAGAGAGGCGCGCAGAGAGCGGCGAGGGAGCGGAGGAGAAGGTAAGTTTAATGTGGAGGTGGAACGTGAATCTGGGGGCAGATGAAGGAGGGGACGGAATGACACTGGGGGCAGAGATGGGGGGATATGACACTGGGGGCAGAGATGTGGAGACATGAATCTGGGGGCAGAGATGGGGGACATGAATCTGGGGGCAGAGATGGGGGACATGAATCTGGGGGCAGAGATGGGGGACATGAATCTGGGGGCAGAGATGGGGGACATGAATCTGGGGGCAGAGGTGGAGGGGGGGACATGAATCTGGGGGCAGAGATGGAGGGGGGACATGAATCTGGGGGCAGAGATGGAGGGGGGACATGAATCTGGGGGCAGAGATGGAGGGGGGACATGAATCTGGGGGCAGAGATGGAGGGGGACATGAATCTGGGGGCAGAGATGGAGGGGGGACATGAATCTGGGGGCAGAGATGGGGACATGAATCTGGGGGCAGAGATGGGGACATGAATCTGGGGGCAGAGATGGGGGACATGAATCTGGGGGCAGAGATGGAGGGGGGACATGAATCTGGGGGCAGAGATGGGGACATGAATCTGGGGGCAGAGATGGGGACATGAATCTGGGGGCAGAGATGGGGACATGAATCTGGGGGCAGAGATGGGGGACATGAATCTGGGGGCAGAGATGGAGGGGACATGAAACTGGGGGCAGAGATGGAGGGGACATGAAACTGGGGGCAGAGATGTGGGGACATGAATCTGGGGGCAGAGATGGAAGGGGGACATGAAACTGGGGGCAGATGAAGGGTGTATATGAAACTGGGGGAGAGATAGAGGGGGGACATATAATTTACAGGTGACTGTCGGAGGATTATACTGTGTGCGGGCACATGAAAAATTAACGAGCGGGCGGAGTCAACACAAAAGTGGGCGGGGCTAAATTTGCCGCGGCGCGCTATGCGCACCGCACATTTTGTCCCTCTTTCGGTTCTTCAAAAGTTGGGAGGTATGCTCTATTATGTCCCTTAGTAAGCCCTGCACACAGTATTATGTCCATTAGTGTCCCCTGCACACACAGTATTAACCCCTATAGTGTCCAATACACACAATATTATCCCCTATAGTGTCCCCTGCACACACAGTATTAACCCCTATAGTGTCCAATACACACAATATTATCCCCTATAGTGTCCCCTGCACACACAGTATTAACCCCTATAGTGTCCAATGCACACAGTATTATTAACCCCTATAGTGTCCAATGCACACACAGTATTAACCCCTATAGTGTCCAATGCACACAGTATTAACCCCTATAGTGTCCCCTGCACACACAGTATTAACCCCTATAGTGTCCCCTGCACACACAGTATTAACCCCTATAGTGTCCCCATATGTCCCACTGTGGACACCTATAAACATTTATTATACTCTGGGGTCTGAAAAGACCCCAGAGTATAATAATCGGAGACCCGGGGGATTAAAACCATTAAAAGAACAGAGACAGTTGCTTACCTGTTCCTGCCGGCTGCCGCTATTGTCCAGCTTTAATGACGTCAGACGTCACATGACCCGGGAAGCTGGCCTGGGTCATGTGACGTCAGAGACGTCAGACACGAATGTCGGAGGCCTGGCAGGATCGTGGAGAGGTAAGTAACACTGTTTTTTATGTTCCCTTACCTCTCCGGTCCGCCGGTCATTATACTCGGGGGTCTGCAAAGACCCCCAAGTATAATGATAGCCTCTGTGGGCCCCGCGGTGTCACTTGCCGATCCCGGCCCAGCCAGGATCGGCAAGTGAATAGGGCCCGTAACGGACTTAAAAAAAAAAAAAAAAACGCAGCGGTAGCGGCTGTCACCGGTCCCCCTAATGGCCCGGGCCGTGTGGCAGCTGCTACTGCTGCTACCACGGTAGTTACGCCCCTGCCTTTGATGTACTGTGGTCCTATAACTTGCCTATTATTTTTAGGCTACGAGTGGGCCCGTTGTCGCGGGTGCAGAGGCCCTCCACCTGTGGAGCCCTCTCCCAGAGATATGATGGCTTGGGTCAAGGAGATGGTGAGTTTGGGCATCGCTTGGGTAATTAGTTCTTCCCTTGCTTGTACTCTCCTTTTGTTTTGCAGGATGATTCCCTCAAAGGGATCCATTCCACCTTGTCTCAGCTCACCAAGAGACCATGCCCTGAGACCGTTCCTCGTCCCTCCCCCCTTTGGAACATCTGCGGGTGGCAGAGGAGGATTCCTCTGAGGACGACTCAGTGATTTCCGGCAGACCTGTGTTCCATTATGAACAAACGGGCAGGCTGCTGAAGTCCATCCGGTCTACAGTGGGCCAAGATGTTGACGGGGAAGCCTCCACGTCTGCCTCTGGGGGACATATTGCCTTCCATGCGGACGCCACGCTGTCCGACCTTATGGCGCAGCAGTGGAAACAGCCAGAAAAAGGACATTCGCTTTCCAGGATTTTCAAGACTCTGTTTCCTGTTGACACTGCCCAGTGGGATTCCTGGGGGCCTACCCCGACGGTGGATTTGGCCATAGCCAAGCTTTCCCGCAGAACCCTGGTGCCCTTAGAAGAGGGTTCAAATCTTCAAGACCCTCTGGATCGAAGGGCGGACTCCGTTCTAAAAAAGATCTACTCCGCTTCTTCTGCACAAGCCTCTGTAGCCATAGCCTCCTCCATGGTTGGCGACTTTCTGCGCAACCGTTTAGCCGCCTTGGAGCGGGATATAGACGCAGGCGTGGATAGAGATGAAATTCTGACCTCTATGAAGAGAGTTCATAGGGCTGCAGATTATCTGGCGGAAGCTTCCCGCCATCAATTGAAGATCTCCGCCAAATCTATGGCGTTGTCTACCGCTGCCCGTAGATCCCTGTGGCTAAAGCCTTGGCGTGCAGATTTTGCATCTAAGGCAGCTCTCTGCGCTCTCCCTTTTGAGCCGGGAAGAGTGTTTGGCCAAAGTTTGGATGCCATTATGGAGGGATTAGCTGAAGGTAGGGGAAAGTCCCTACCTCAAGCATCCAGGGGCAGACGTGCTCCCTCTAGAGGCAGAGGTTCTTCCTCTAATTATAGACGCCCAGCTCAGCAACAGCATTCTAGATACCACCCTAGGGGAGCCGGACGTGGCGCTTCCAAGGAGGACACCAAGAAGAAGCCTGAGTTTTGACGTGGGACAGCTACCTGTGGCCCCCCTTCCTGTGGGAGGACGTCTTTCCTCCTTTTCCAGAGTATGGTTCACCCATATCCAAGACCCATGGGTGCTGAAGATCATACAGCACGGGTATCACATCGATTTTCATCTTTCACCTCCAGATCAGTTCGTTTCCACCCAAATTCTTCCACCTTCTCAGCAGACCAGTCTGGAAGCCTCGGTCGCCGACTATGTTACTAAGGGCGCCCTGGAGAAGGTATCAGCCTCAGACCACGGTCTTGGAGTTTACTCCCCCGTCTTTCTGGTCCCCAAGGTCACCGGGGGCTGGAGGATGATAATAGATCTGAGGTACCTCAATCGGTTTATCAGGAAGAGGTCATTTCGAATGGAGACCGTGGATTCCGTGGCTGTGTTTCTTCAGCCAGGAGAGGTGATGGTTACCCTCGATTTGAAGGACACCTATCTACATGTCCCCATTGCTCATTTCCACAGGAAGTTCCTCAGGATTGCCATCGCTATGGCCGGCCACAGGGAGCACTATCAATTCACAGCTCTGCCATTCGGCATCACATCCGCCCCACTGGTATTCACCAAGGTGATCGCTCCGGTCGTCGCAGCCCTCAGACTTCAGGGTCTTTTCATCGTCCCTTATCTAGACGACTTGCTACTGAAAGCTCAGTCTCCTGCTGCTCTCCTCCAGCAGCTCAACCTTGCCATCAACTTCCTACAGGAGTTAGGATGGATTATCAATTGGGAGAAGTCCGAAATCGTTCCATCCACCCGAAGAAAATTCCTCGGATTTATAGTGGATTCAGAAGTGATGCAGATCTTCCTCTCCAGTCCAAGGAAGGAAAGAATCCAAGCCAGTGCACGATTGCTTTTGCGCACTCGGCAGGTAACCATCCGGAACGCCATGAGAGTCCTGGGCCTGATGTCATCCTCGGCCAGGGCGGTCCCTTGGGCTTTATGGCATTTGCGTCCCCTGCAGATGGAAGTGTTGAGAACCTGGAACAGGTCTCCACGGGGATTGCACAAGAAGATCTGCCTTTCTCCTGCTACCCGTCTTTCCCTCAGATGGTGGATACAGCTGAAAGACGGAAGGTCCACAGTCCCGACAGTGTGGATCCTGTTGACAACAGATGCATCCTAGTGGGGATGGGGAGCCCATTGTCAAGACAAAACTGTACAAGGACGATGGAGATGTCCGGAGCTGGGGTCATCCAATCTCAAGGAACTCAGAGCAGTGTACCTGGCCCTAGTACACTTTGCCCCAGAATTGAAAGGCAAGTCTGTCAAGATCCGGTCAGACAATACAATGGTGGTAGTCTATATAAACACACAAGGGGGCACCAGGTCACCAGCCTTGCTGAGAGAGACGAATCTCATATTTGCCTGGGCAGAGAAGAATCTGGTCCAGTTATCCGCTGTTCACATAAAGGGCTCCCTGAACATAGTAGCGGAACAGCAGAGTCGGGGTATTACCGTATCAGGAGAATGGTCTCTCAATCCAGACGTATTTCAATAGATCGTCCAGAGATGGGGTCTCCCGGAGGTCGATCTTATGGCTACCCGACTCAACGCCAAGGTGGGGACCTTCTGCTCTCTGTACCAGGAGGACAATCCCTTGGCGGTGGATGCCCTGTCCATCCCATGGAGGTTCAGGCTGTTTTACATATTCCCTCCAATTCCAATCATACCGAAGGTATTGATAAAAATAAGACAGGACCAAGCCTCGGGAATAGCCATAATCCCGTTCTGGCCAAAAAGGGCTTGGCTTGCTCAGCTCATACAAATGAGTCAGGGCATATATTGGAGGCTTCCCCCACTCCCAGACCTGGTAACCCAAGGAGAGCGGAGATGCCAGGATCTGAGGAGACTCAACCTGACAGCCTGGAGGTTGACCAGTCCCTATTGAGGAATAGAGGACTGTCACAAGCCGTCTTGAAGACCATCCAGCACCAGAGCAGATTCGACTAACAGGAACTACCGTCGAATAGGTAACATCTTTAATGCCTGGTGTCTGCAGCATCAAGTGGACTCCACCGATCCCCCTATGGAGGCGATCCTGGACTTCCTTCAAGACGGACTAGACAGAGGTCTTGCTGCGGCCACACTCAAGATACACGTAGCGGCCCTGTCCGCCTATCTGGGGAGGCGTTCGTCTCAGGATTCCTTAGTGAGCACCTTTATTAAAGGGACAACTAGGCTGAGACCGGTGGTAAACACCCCTGTCCACCAATGGGACCTTATTCCGGTCCTGAACGCCCTATGTGGCCAGCCATTTGAACCTCTGGAAGAGGTCTCCCTCAAGTCACTAACCGGTAAAATGGCACTGCTATTGGCAGTCACAACTGCCAAACGCGTTAGTTAACTACAAGCTTTGTCCGCTGAGGAGCCATATACCACCTTTTTCTCTGACCATGTACAGCTTAGGTTCCTCCTTGGGTTTCGTCCCAAGGTACCATCTGCTGTAAACAGGAACCAACTGATTTCCCTTCCAGTATTTTTTCCTTTCCCTTCTTTTGCTGAAGAAGAAAGATGGCACAAGCTGGATGTGGTCAGATGCCTGCAGATCTACTTGCAGTGCACTCACCCTTTTAGGCGGACTGAAAACCTGTTGGTCAGCTACACGGGGAAAAACAAGGGCGCCAAAGCTACAATATCCCGGTGGGTTACCGAGACTATTAGAGTCGCCTATACCGCCCAAGGGCTGTCGGCTCCATCTTTCCTTCATGTCCATTCAACCAGGGCAGTGTCCACTTCACGGGCAGAAAGAAGTGTTTTGTCTGTGGCCCAAATATGCGCAGCTGCCTCTTGGGCATCTGAATCCACCTTCATTCGGCATTACCGCCTGAAGGACCAAGTGGCAGATTCCACTGCCTTTGCCCAGACCGTTTTAAGTTCGGTCATGGGTTAGTCCCACCCATCTTGGGGACCTGCTTGCTATATCCCCACATTGTGCTGCTGTTGGGGACGACAGGGAACAAGTGATTATGAAGATAATCTTGTTTCCCTTAGTCCTAACAGCGGCACAAGATTTCCCACCCTGGGAATCATATCTTATGTATAAAACTGTATATAAATGTTATGGAGGTACCGTATTTTTCGGACTATAAGACGCACTGGACTATAAGACTCACCTAGGTTTTAGAGGAGGAAAATAGGGAAAAAAAATTTTGATGCAAAAACTGGTAAAATATTTAATGTATGGGAGTTGTAGTTTTGCAACAGCTGCAAGGCCACATTGACAGGTGACCCTGCAGCTGTACGGGGATGCATAGAGTGTTTTTTTTTTGCGGGTCCAGATGTACTTTTTAGTTATACCATTTTGGGGAATATCTATTGCTTAGATCACCTTTTATTGAAAAAAAACCCGGTGGTTTATGATATATGATTTTCTACTTTTATATATATATATTCTAGGGACAGGAGGTGATTTAGAACTTTTATTTATTTCATATTTTTATTATATATTTTTAAAGCTTTTTTTTTTTTTTTACTATGTTATTCCCCCCCCGGGGCTTGAACCTGCGGTCGCTTGATTGCAAGTCCCATAGACGGCAATACAACTGTACTGCCGTCTATGGGACATTCTGTCTATTAGTATTACGGCTGGTCATAGACCCAGCCGCAATACTAATACAGCAGTGACAGGCCTGGGAGCCTCATTACGCTCCCGACTGTCACCCGAACAGGTCGGCTCCTGCGATATCGCCGCACAGGAGCCGGCCTGCAACTTTACAGAAAACAAAACATCGGAACAGCAGGACCAGAGTGCGCTGGAAGGCAATGGAGCACCGGGGACAGGAAGTATGGAGCACCGGGGACAGGTAAGTATGGAGCACGGGGGACAGGTGAGTATGGATCACCGGGGACAGGTAAGTATGGAGCACCGGGGACAGGTAAGTATGGAACACTGGGGACAGGTAAGTATGGAGCATCGGGGACAGGTAAGTATGGAGCACCGGGGACAGGTAAGTATGGAGCACTGGGGACAGGTAAGTATGGAGCATCGGGAACAGGTAAGTATGGAGCACCGGGGACAGGTAAGTATGGAGCATCGGGAACAGGTAAGTATGGAGCACCGGGGACAGGTAAGTATGGAGCATCAGGGACAGTTAAGTATGGAGCCCTGGGGACAAGTAAGTATGGATCACCAGGGACAGGTAAGTATGGAGCATCGGGGACAGGTAAGTATGGAGCCCCGGGGACAGGAAAGTATGGAGCATCAGGGACAGGTAAGTATGGAGCACAGGGGACAGGTAAGTATGGAGCACCAGGGACAGGTAAGTATGGAGCACCAGGGACAGGTAAGTATGGAGCACCGGGGACAGGTAAGTATGGAGCCCCGGGGACAGGTAAGTATGGAGCATCAGGGACAGGTAAGTATGGAGCACAGGGGACAGGTAAGTATAGATCACCGGGGACAGGTAAGTATGGAGCACATGGGACAGGTAAGTATGGAGCATTGGGCACAGGTAAGTATGGAGCACCAGGGACAGGTAAGTATGGAGCACCGGGGACAGGTAAGTATGGAGCTCCTGGGACAGGTAAGTATGGAGCATCGGGGACAGGTAAGTATGGAGCCCCGGGGACAGGTAAGTATAGAGCACATGGGACAGGTAAGTATGGAGCATTGGGCACAGGTAAGTATGGAGCACCAGGGACAGGTAAGTATGGAGCACCGGGGACAGGTAAGTATGGAGCTCCTGGGACAGGTAAGTATGGAGCATCGGGGACAGGTAAGTATGGAGCCCCGGGGACAGGTAAGTATGGAGCATCGGGGACAGGTAAGTATGGAGCCCCGGGGACAGGTAAGTATAGAGAATCGGGGACAGGTAAGTATGGAGCACTGGGGACAGGTAAGTATGGAGCACCGGGGACAGGTCAGTATGGAGCACCAGGGACAGGTCAGTATGGAGCACCGGGGACAGGTAAGTATGGAGCACCGGGGACAGGTAAGTATGGAGCATCGGGGACAGGTAAGTATGGAGCCCCGGGGACAGGTAAGTATAGAGAATCGGGGACAGGTAAGTATGGAGCACTGGGGACAGGTAAGTATGAGTTTTTCATCTCCCCTGGCATTTTTTTTTTTTTTTATGTATCCTGGACAACCTCTTTAAGAACTATTGCTGCCTGTCCTGACCTTGGCTTGTCCTTTGACCAAGTCTCTGTCTGTCCCTTTGATGTCAGATATAGAGACTTCTTCAAGAGGCAGCGACCTGGTGGTTTCTCTGGAGATCTTTTTAAATAACTGGTTGTCAGGGGGCGCAGGTGTCGTACCCCCACAATCTTCAATGGATGACCTATCTTAAGGATAAGTTATCAATTGATAAACCTGAAAACCCTTTAAGTGAAAGCATCAGCAGTTGTGCTGCGGAAAGAACACGTAACTTTTATTTGTTGCAGATTTTGTTGCGTTTTTTTGAGCCAAAGTCAGGAGTGGATTGAGCAAAAGATACATAAATATTTCTCTTCCTATTTGTAGCCATTCCTGGCTTTGGCTCAGAAAATTGCAACAAAATCTGCAACAAAGAAAGATGTTTCCGCAAAGTGGGGCTTTACCCTTAAGGTTTGATTTTCAATGGCTGAAATGGCCATAAATGAAACTTGTCTTTATTCTTAAATGAAGCAGTGACTGAGCCGCAGCCCATTACAGATGGCAGAACAAGTGCAGAATAAATGGTGGGAAATGTATATAATAATAATTGTTCTGGTATATAATAATAATTGTTCTGGTATATAATAATAATTGTTCTCATATATAATAATAATTGTTCTCGTATATAATAATAATTGTTCTCGTATATAATAATAATTGTCTTCATATATAATAATAATTGTTCTCATATATAATAATAATTGTTCTCATATATAATAATAATTGTCCTCATATATAATAATAATTGTTCTCATATATAATAATAATAATTGTTCTGGTATATAATAATAATTGTTCTGGTATATAATAATAATTGTTCTGGTATATAATAATAATTGTTCTTGTATATAATAATAATTGTTCTGGTATATAATAATAATTGTTCTTGTATATAATAATAATTGTTCTCGTATATAATAATAATTGTTCTCTTATATAATAATAATTGTTCTTGTATATAATAATAATTGTTCTGGTATATAATAATAATTGTTCTCGTATATAATAATAATTGTTCTCGTATATAATAATAATTGTTCTCGTATATAATAATAATTGTTCTCGTATATAATAATAATTGCTCCTTTCAACAAACACAAATTCTATTGATCACGGTACTTTATTATCAGTAGAATAGATCGCGGCAGCCATCTTTAGAGACGTAATCGACCATCACACTAGTCTTCACCATGACTCTCCAAATAATGGACAAGAGTTTCTTTACAAAGGCGTCTGGAGGGCTGTCTATTCCTTAGATGCATCTTGGTGACCCTTCTGGATTTCGGGAGGACATGGGAATGTAAAGTGATGGCCACAGATGACAGGTGACATCCTTCAGTGAGGGCGGTGGATCTTATACGCTCCTTCTATAGATTCTCCAGGACCAGCTTTATGTCCTTGCTCTGGGATCTTCCATTTCCCCACAGGGGACGCTTCCTCCAGCCGATGCTTTACATTGGCTCTAATTCTGAAAAACAGATGAAATATCTCATTAGTCTTGATGGACGGCAGCTACTCGGCGAGCCGACCTATCCCTACATCTGAGAATGCCGCAACTATTAGAATATACGGAACAGTATTTATCCCATACGCTGATACACATTCATACCTCAGGTGTAATATTATTTTTTGCCTCCCAAACATTTTAATAAAAAGTGATCAAAACGTCTCACATTTCCCTAAATGGTATCAATAAAAACTACAATTAGCTCAGCAAAAAAACCCCTCAAACCTTATGACGCTCCATAGCGAGAAAAATAATAATAAAAAAGCTATGCAAATTTATTTATTTTTGCAGTTTTAATTGTTTTTAATATTGAAATAACAAAAACTTTACACATTTGTCAGTATCACACATGGCCACAGGTTTTCTGTGGTATTACACAGGCTCGGACTGGGATGTCTAGGGCCCACCAGTGGAATTGTTTCTAGGGGCCCACCGCCAGGACCCTGCAGATCAGCTGTACCGAGACAGGGCGGTTAAAGGTAATAACATGTTGGGAGCCATGCTACTCACGCACTATACCATGCGCACTACATATACCTACTGCTACAGCCTGTATGGCAAGTGAACAGCATGGCTCCTAGAAATGTTACCATTACCCGTAGCTGAAGTGTCCTGGAAAAGCTGATCTGCAGAGGTCCTGGCTGTTGTATCATCGCAGATGTAATATTGATGGCCTATCCTAAGGACAGACCATTAATATTAGAAAGCTGGATACATCCTTTAAAGTGGTTGTCCAGGAATTGGAGCAACTCATGTGGTGGGAGGGAGGTGTAAAATAAAAAAAACAAATAAATAAAAAAAGAATACTCATCTGTCCTTAGCGGTTAAACGGTTTTGCGGCGGAGAGCATAAAACGCACACCGCCGCACCCGGTCTGACAGCTTTCTGTCTTCTACATGCAGAAGACGGAAAGCTGAGAACGGACTGCCGAACGCTAGTGCGAACCTAGCGTCAGCCTAAAGCCCCATGTAGCAAGACAAAGCAAAAAGCGCTGCGGGAAAAACCCCGGCGGCAACACATCAGTTTTTCCTGCAGCGCTTATTGCAGAAACTCCGCAGAGGTTTCCTCTGAGGACTTTGTTTCCTTTAGGGTAAGTTCACGCAGGGATTTTTGGTCAGGAGGCCGTATCTGCCTCAAAATCCTGACCAAAAAGATGGCTCCCATTGAAATCAATGGGAGCCGGTCAGTTCTTTTTTTTCCGGGAGCCGGTTTGTTCCAGCTCCCAGAAAAAGAAGCGTGGTGCTCATTCTTCAGGTCGTTTCGCCTCGCGATTCAGCCTGAAGACACTCCCTCCTCCCATCTAGGCCCATTTATTGGGCCTAATCTGGAGCAGAGTGCGTGACTGGAGGCCGGTGCATCCAGTCGCGGCTACCCGATTTTTGGTCCGGAACCTGAGGCGGCCTCTGCTTCAGGTTCCGGACCAAAAAACCCCGTGTGAACTTAGCCTTATACCTATAGTGAAACTGCAGGTGTTTCTGTAGATATAAGTGACATGCTGCAATTTCCAAAACCGCAACAGTTTTGGAAATTGCAGTGTGTCCGCCGTGTGTGTTTTTCTGCAATGTGTGGATGGGATTGCACTCACTATATACCTACACACTCAGGCCTGGTTCACATCTGCGTTCAGTAATCCATTCGGGGAGTCCGCATGGGGACCCTCCCAAACAGACTACCGAACGCATTAGCAAGTGGTATGCAGTGAAAGCACACATAGACTATAATGGGGTCCATGTGCTTTCCGTGCGGTGTCTGCATACAACATGCGGACAGAAAAGTACTTTACAATCTACTTTCTTGTCCACATGACTCATGCGGACACCGCGTGGAAAGCACACGGACCCCATTATAGTCTATGCGGTCCGCGTACTTTCACTGCACACCGCTTGCTAATGCGTTTGGTAATCCGTTCGGGGGGAAGGGGGAGGGGGTTCCCATGCAGACTCCCCAAACAGATCACCGAACGCAGATGTGAACCAGGCCTTAAACATATACCATATATACACACACATATACAATACATTATACACATACAATACTATAGCACATATACATTTATATACATTCATATACCATATAAGTCATATATATACTTGTATGAATACTATATATACACACACACATATATACATACACATTATTATAGCATACAGTATATACTCACACATACCTGTATACAAACATACAGTACTCACACAGTATACAAGACACATACTTTACACAAATGTACACATATATACATATTAAACATACAGATTTTACAAAGAGTTTACTCACCTATTCCAGCAGCAGTCGGCTCCCTGTCCTCCCCACACGCTGCGATGTAACAGGACTCAGTGTGAGGAGGAGGGGGGAGGGGGAGGAAGTGCGTGCGTGCGTGCGTGCAGCAGGGGAGATCTCACAGGACAGCAGCTGCAGGTAAGTGAAGGGAGAAGCCATTAGCTGATGCTGAAGAAAGACACGTTGTCCTCCGATGTGTACTTCTTCAGCATCAGCTAATGGGGGCCCCTGTGTGTGGAGGCAGATGCATTGGCCAGGTGCCCGGTTGGGGCCCCTGGCCATCCCGATCGGGCCCCGACCAATGCATCTGCATTGGTAAAAATCAAAACTTTAAGTCAGGGCTCGGGGGCCCACCGGGGGATTCCCCGGTACACCGGTGGGCCAGTGCGAGCCTGGTATTACAACTCGGCTGCATACACTTCAGTTGAGCTAAAGTGCAGTACCACAGAGAACCTATGAATAAGTGTGGCGCTGTTTTCCAAAGAAAGCAGATTTGTTATTCTATGTCCGTATGCCAAGTCATCAAACATGACATCCACTGGAGATATTACACAACTACAAGTACTGAGAAGATGGCTCCATTCTAGCTATAGTACTGTACCAGAGATGCCACCTTCTGGGCTGGAGAATGGTCCTTTAGTCCTTCCTCAGGCTGAATTGCAGTCCATGAAGTGTAGTGCCTGGATGGCTGATGTTGCTGTTCCATGTTCTTGTCATCTGTAGACACAACCCAAGGCTGACCTACCACCATAGGTAAACCCAGCGTTACACGTGGAATAATATAACAGTAGCATAACCTAATCTACCCCATAAGGAAAGTGAGTGCCCAGATAGCTTACGTGGCTCCGTGGACAGCGCCATAAGACGGAACCTATAAAAGGCCAAACTAACGTATCCCCCATGTATTGTCCCAACTGCCTTGTCCCTTGTCCTGTCCCAACTAATAAAGCTCCTAGACCTGATCCTTCTCATCTTCTACATCGTCTTTTGGTATCTCCACCGGCCAACTCCTGGACCCTGTCGTTGGCATCTTCTGTTTCTACCTCTGGTCACAACTCCAAGTGTCGCCTGTTCCATCCAAGGACTTCTCTTCTGGTCACTGCTCCTGGTGATCTTCTTCTTCCATTTGAGGTCTGCTTTGGCTGCTCCTCCTGGGTCAAATACAACTTTAATACTTCCATTTTGACAAATCCAGCAGTGCCATTCCCATGTTCCCAAGCCTGACTCTACCACTACTATATGACCAAATCCAGCTCTGCTACATGTATTGTGACCGTCATATTGTACATCACATCCAGTCACTGCTTCACACTCAGACAAACTCAGCTCAACCATAGACAACGCCAAACTCACCTCTGCTATACAGAGTTACTTATCTGGTGTCTTCTCTGACCTTGTCCATATCCCAATCCCGGCTGAGCTCACTGCCATAGCAAATACTGGAAATAGATAAGACCACTTACCCATATACTATAGGGCCAAGGTCTGTGGCCATGCCTGCACCTTTTATGCTTCCTCCGTTGTGAGATCTGGTCCAAACATGGCGGCTTATCACGGGTCATGTGACCTGACGTGCCCATCAGTGGCCTCAATAGAAATACCGTATGCACATGTGTAGTGCTCTGCGTAATGTATCTCTGTGGAGGCGACTGAATGCGGTCTGTGATATAAGCCATCCAATGAGTCCATGTTACAGTCCCCGGAGGGGATGAGGGATAGAAAAAGCTCAAAAAGAGTAAAAAAACCTTTTGATAAAATATATAAAAACATAAAAATTCTAATCACTGCCGTAGTTCACATATCAAATAAGTAACCATTGACTTTGTGAACGGAAAAGTAAAAAATGCTGTAAATTTTGGAAAGTCGGGAATAAAAACCAAAAATGGCAAAAAGGAAAAATGCCGAATCCTCAAGAGGTTAATGTAAAAAGTAAGAAGTTCTGTGTCTCAGAGTGGGATGGTAAGAAAACAAAAGTAAAAAAAAAATATTGTTGACCTTTTTGGTCCTCACTCGGGCACCTTTTATTAGGTCTCTTTTGGGCACCATCTTTGGTCCTCACTCGGGCACCTTTTTGGTCCTCACTCAGGCACCATTTATGTGGTACTCAATCGGGCATCATTTCTCTGGTCCTCAATCGGGCACCTTTTATTAGGCCTCTTTTAGGCACCATCGCTGGTCCTCAGTCGGGCACCATTTATGTGGTACTCAATCAGGCATCATTTTTTTGGTCCTCACTCAGGCACCGTTTTCGGTCCTCACTCGGGCACCTTTTATTAGGCCTCTTTTGGGCACCATCTTTGGTCCTCACTCGGGCACCTTTTTGGTCCTCACTCGGGCACCATTTATGTGGTACTCAATCGGGCATCATTTTTCTGGTCCTCACTCGGGCACCGTTTTCGGTCCTCACTCAGGCACCTTTTATTAGGCCTCTTTTGAGCACCATCTTTGGTCCTCACTCGGGCACCTTTTTGGTCCTCACTCGGGCACCATTTATGTGGTACTCAAATGGGCATATTTTATCTGGTCCTCACTCGGGCACCGTATTCGGTCCTCACTCGGGCACCTTTTATTAGGCCTCTTTTGGGCACCATCTTTGGTCCTCACTCGGGCACCTTTTTGGTCCTCACTCGGGCACCATTTATGTGGTACTCAATTGGGCATCATTTCTCTGGTCCTCACTCGGGCACCTTTTTGGTTGTCACTCAGGCACCATTTATGTGGTACTCAGTCAGGCATCATTTCTCTGGTCCTCACTCGGGCACCGTTTTCGGTCCTCACTCGGGCACCTTTTATTAGGCCTCTTTTGGGCACCATCTTTGGTCCTCACTCGGGCACCTTTTTGGTCCTCACTCGAGCACCATTTATGTGGTACTCAATCGGGCATCATTTCTCTGGTCCTCACTCTTGCACCGTTTTCGGTCCTCACTCGGGCACCTTTTATTAGGCCTATTTTGGGCACCATCTTTGGTCCTTACTAGGGCACCTTTTTGGTCCTCACTCGGGCACCATTTATGTGGTACTCAATTGGGCATCATTTCTCTGGTCCTCACTCGGGCACCGTTTTCGGTCCTCACTCGGGCACCTTTTATTAGGCCTCTTCTGGACACCATCTTTGTTCCTCACTCAGGCACCTTTTTGGTCCTCACTTGGGCACTATTTATGTGATACTCAATCGGGCATCATTTCTCTGGTCCTCACTTTTGCACCGTTTTCGGTCCTCCCTCGGGCACCTTTTATTAGGCCTCTTTTGAGCACCATCTTTGGTCCTCACTCGGGCACCTTTTTGGTCCTCACTCGGGCACCATTTATGTGGTACTCAATCGGGCATCATTTCTCTGGTCCTCACTCGGGCACCGTTCTCGGTCCTCACTCAGGCACCTTTTATTAGGCCTCTTTTGGGCACCATCTTTGGTCCTCACTCGGGCACCTTTTTGGTCCTCACTCAGGCACCATTTATGTGGTACTCAATTGGGCATCATTTCTCTGGTTCTCACTCGGGTACCGTTTTCGGTCCTCACTCGGGCACCTTTTATTAGGCCTATTTTGGGCACCATCTTTGGTCCTCACTCGGGCACCTTTTTGGTCCTCACTCGGGCACCATTTATGTGGTACTCAATCGGGCATCATTTATCTGGTCCTCACTCGGGCACCGTTTTCGGTCCTCACTCGGGCACCTTTTATTAGGCCTCTTTTGGGCACCATCTTTGGTCCTCACTCGGGCACCTTTTTGGTCCTCACTCGGGCACCATTTATGTGGTACTTAATTGGGCATCATTTCTCTGGTCCTCAATCGGGCACCTTTTATTAGGCCTCTTTTGGGCACCATCTTTGGTCCTCACTCGGGCACCTTTTTGGTCCTCACTCGAGCACCATTTATGTGGTACTCAATCGGGCATCATTTCTCTGGTCCTCACTCTTGCACCGTTTTCAGTCCTCACTCGGGCACCTTTTGTTAGGCCTCTTTTGAGCACCATCTTTGGTCCTCACTCGGGCACCTTTTTGGTCCTCACTCGGGCACCATTTATGTGGTACTTAATCGGGCATCATTTCTGGGGTCCTCACTCGGGCACCGTTTTCGGTCCTCACTCGGGCACCTTTTACTAGGCCTCTTTTGAGCACCATCTTTGGAATTCACTCGGGCACCTTTTTGTTCCTCACTCGGGCACCATTTATGTGGTACTCAATCGGGCATATTTTCTCTGGTCCTCACTCGGGCACCGTTTTCAGTCCTCACTCGGGCACCTTTTATTAGGCCTCTTCTGGGCACCATCTTTGTTCCTCACTCAGGCACCTTTTTGGTCCTCACTTGGGCACTATTTATGTGATACTCAATCGGGCATCATTTCTCTGGTCCTCACTCTTGCACCGTTTTCGGTCCTCCCTCGGGCACCTTTTATTAGACCTCTTTTGAGCACCATCTTTGGTCCTCACTCGGGCACCTTTTTGGTCCTCACTCGGGCACCATTTATGTGGTACTCAATCGGGCATCATTTCTCTGGTCCTCACTCGGGCACCGTTCTCGGTCCTCACTCAGGCACCTTTTATTAGGCCTCTTTTGAGCACCATCTTTGGTCCTCACTCAGGCACCTTTTTGGTCCTCACTCGGGCACCATTTATGTGGTACTCAATTGGGCATCATTTCTCTGGTCCTCAATCGGGCACCGTTTTCAGTCCTCACTCGGGCACCTTTTATTAGGCCTCTTTTGGGCACCATCTTTGGTCCTCACTCGGGCACCTTTTTGGTCCTCACTCAGGCACCATTTATGTGGTCCTCACTCAGGCACCTTTTATTAGGCCTCTTTTGGGCACCATCTTTGGTCCTCACTCGGGCACCTTTTTGGTCCTCACTTGGGCACTATTTATGTGATACTCAATCGGGCATCATTTCTCTGGTCCTCACTCTTGCACCGTTTTCGGTCCTCCCTCGGGCACCTTTTATTAGGCCTCTTTTGAGCACCATCTTTGGTCCTCACTCAGGCACCTTTTTGGTCCTCAGTCAGGCACCTTTTATTAGGCCTCTTTTGGGCACCATCTTTGGTCCTCACTCGGGAACCTTTTTGGTCCTCACTCCAGCACCATTTATGTGGTACTCAATCAGGCATCATTTCTCTGGTCCTCACTCGGGCACTGTTTTCGGTCCTCACTCGGGCACCTTTTATTAGGCCTCTTTTGGGCACCATCTTTGGTCCTCACTCGGGCACCTTTTTGGTCCTCACTCGGGCACCATTTATGTGGTATTCAATCAGGCATCATTTCGTTGGTCCTCACTCAGGCACCTTTTTGATCCTCACTCGGGCACCTTTTATTAGGCCTCTTTTGGGCACCATCTTTGGTCCTCACTCGGGCACCTTTTTGGTCCTCATTCGGGCACCATTTATGTGGTACTCAATTGGGCATCATTTCTCTGGTCCTCACTCGGGCACCGTTTTCGGTCCTCACTCGGGCACCTTTTATTAGGCCTCTTTTGGGCACCATCTTTGGTCCTCACTCGGGCACCTTTTTGGTCCTCACTCGGGCACCATTTATGTGGTACTCAATTGGGCATCATTTCTCTGGTCCTCACTCGGGCACCGTTTTCGGTCCTCACTCGGGCACCTTTTATTAGGCCTCTTCTGGGCACCATCTTTGTTCCTCACTCAGGCACCTTTTTGGTCCTCACTTGGGCACTATTTATGTGATACTCAATCGGGCATCATTTCTCTGGTCCTCACTCTTGCACCGTTTTCGGTCCTCCCTCGGGCACCTTTTATTAGGCCTCTTTTGAGCACCATCTTTGGTCCTCACTCGGGCACCTTTTTGGTCCTCACTCGGGCACCATTTATGTGGTACTCAATCGGGCATCATTTCTCTGGTCCTCACTCGGGCACCGTTCTCGGTCCTCACTCAGGCACCTTTTATTAGGCCTCTTTTGGGCACCATCTTTGGTCCTCACTCGGGCACCTTTTTGGTCCTCACTCAGGCACCATTTATGTGGTACTCAATTGGGCATCATTTCTCTGGTCCTCACTCGGGCACCTTTTATTAGGCCTCTTTTGGGAACCATCTTTGGTCCTCACTCGGGCACCTTTTTGGTCCTCACTCGGGCACCATTTATGTGGTACTCAATTGGGCATCATTTCTCTGGTTCTCACTCGGGTACCGTTTTCGGTCCTCACTCGGGCACCTTTTATTAGGCCTATTTTGGGCACCATCTTTGGTCCTCACTCGGGCACCTTTTTGGTCCTCACTCGGGCACCATTTATGTGGTACTCAATCGGGCATCATTTATCTGGTCCTCACTCGGGCACCGTTTTCGGTCCTCACTCGGGCACCTTTTATTAGGCCTCTTTTGGGCACCATCTTTGGTCCTCACTCGGGCACCTTTTTGGTCCTCACTCGGGCACCATTTATGTGGTACTCAATTGGGCATCATTTCTCTGGTCCTCAATCGGGCACCTTTTATTAGGCCTCTTTTGGGCACCATCTTTGGTCCTCACTCGGGCACCTTTTTGGTCCTCACTCGAGCACCATTTATGTGGTACTCAATCGGGCATCATTTCTCTGGTCCTCACTCTTGCACCGTTTTCGGTCCTCACTCGGGCACCTTTTGTTAGGCCTCTTTTGAGCACCATCTTTGGTCCTCACTCGGGCACCTTTTTGGTCCTCACTCGGGCACCATTTATGTGGTACTCAATCGGGCATCATTTCTCTGGTCCTCACTCGGGCACCGTTTTCGGTCCTCACTCGGGCACCTTTTACTAGGCCTCTTTTGAGTACCATCTTTGGTCCTCACTCGGGCACCTTTTTGGTCCTCACTCGGGCACCATTTATGTGGTACTCAATCGGGCATCATTTCTCTTGTCCTCACTCGGGCACCGTTCTCGGTCCTCACTCAGGAACCTTTTATTAGGCCTCTTTTGAGCACCATCTTTGGTCCTCACTCAGGCACTTTTTTGGTCCTCACTCGGGCACCATTTATGTGGTACTGAATTGGGCATCATTTCTCTGGTCCTCACTCGGGCACCGTTTTCGGTCCTCACTCGGGCACCTTTTATTAGGCCTCTTTTGGGCACCATCTTTGGTCCTCACTCGGGCACCTTTTTGGTCCTCACTCGGGCACCATTTATGTGGTCCTCACTCGGGCACCATTTATGTGGTCCTCACTCAGGCACCTTTTATTAGGCCTCTTTTGGGCACCATCTTTGGTCCTCACTCGGGCACCTTTTTGGTCCTCACTTGGCACTATTTATGTGATACTCAATCGGGCATCATTTCTCTGGTCCTCACTCTTGCACCGTTTTCGGTCCTCCCTCGGGCACCTTTTATTAGGCCTCTTTTGAGCACCATCTTTGGTCCTCACTCGGGCACCTTTTTGGTCCTCACTCGGGCACCATTTATGTGGTACTTAATCGGGCATCATTTCTCTGGTCCTCACTCGGGCACCGTTCTCGGTCCTCACTCAGGCACCTTATCTTTGGTCTTTACTCGGGCACCTTTTTGGTCCTCACTCGGGCACCATTTATGTGGTACTCAATCATGCATCATTTTGTTGGTCCTCACTTAGGCACCTTTTTGGTCCTCACTTGGCACTATTTATGTGATACTCAATCGGGCATCATTTCTCTGGTCCTCACTCGGGCACCGTTCTCGGTCCTCACTCAGGCACCTTTTATTAGGCCTCTTTTGGGCACCATCTTTGGTCCTCACTCAGGCACCTTTTTGGTCCTCACTCGGGCACCATTTATGTGGTACTCAATCAGGCATCATTTCTCTGGTCCTCACTCGGGCACTGTTTTCGGTCCTCACTCGGGCACCTTTTATTAGGCCTCTTTTGGGCACCATCTTTGGTCCTCACTCGGGCACCTTTTTGGTCCTCACTCGGGCACCATTTATGTGGTATTCAATCAGGCATCATTTCGTTGGTCCTCACTCAGGCACCGTTCTTGGTCCTCACTCAGGCACCTTATCTTTGGTCCTCACTCGGGCACCTTTTTGGTCCTCACTCGGGCACCTTTTTGGTCCTCATTCGGGCACCATTTATGTGGTACTCAATTGGGCATCATTTCTCTGGTCCTCACTCGGGCACCGTTTTTGGTCCTCACTCGGGCACCTTTTATTAGGCCTCTTTTGGGCACCATCTTTGGTCCTCACTCGGGCACCTTTTTGGTCCTCACTCGGGCACCATTTATGTGGTACTCAATTGGGCATCATTTCTCTGGTCCTCACTCGGGCACCGTTTTTGGTCCTCACTCGGGCACCTTTTATTAGGCCTATTTTGGGCACCATCTTTGGTCCTCACTCGGGCACCTTTTTGGTCCTCACTCGGGCACCATTTATGTGGTACTCAATCGGGCATCATTTCTCTGGTCCTCACTCGGGCACCGTTTTCGGTCCTCACTCGGGCACCTTTTATGAGGCCTCTTTTGGGCACCATCTTTGGTCCTCACTCGGGCACCTACTCCTCCTGTCACACATATCTCGTGTGTAGCAGAGCTCAGTGCACACTCAGCTCTACTACATCTCTACAACAGAGTGTAGAGATGTAGGAGAGCTGAGTGTGTACTGAGCTATGTTACACCAGAGATGTGTGTGACAGGAGGAATAGCCAAGCTGAGCGCACGGCCAGCTCTGCTTCATTTCACCATAGGTATGCATTGACCAGCATTGATTGGCCAGTGTACAGCATTCGGCCAATCAACGCTGGTTCTGCCGGAGGAGGCGGAGTCTAAAATCGGACCAGAATGGAAACTGCTGTGGACGGCTCTTAGACTCCGCCTCCTCAGGCAGAACCAGCATTGATTGGCCGAATGTCGTAGACTGGCCAATCAACGCTGGTCAATGCATTCCTATGGGAAAAAGTCAGCTCCGGCATATCGCAAGCTGACAGGGATCTCGAGATAATAAAGGTACTTGATGCCCCCAGACATGCTCCCCCTGCTGGCCCAGTTGCATTGCAGAGGTGTTGGCATCATTTCCTGGGGTGTCTTAGTGGACTTGGTGACTCTCCTGAGTGGAATGGTGGGATCCCCTGTAGCCAAGCATTTTCTCCCATAGACTATAATGGGGTTCGATATTCGTTCGAATAGTCCAATATTGAGCGGCTATTCGAAACGAATATCGAATCTCGAACATTTTACTGTTTGCTCATCTCTATATATGAGTATCTGATTCTCACTACACACAAGGACATGTGGATATCACTGTATTAGTGGCAAGTATCTGTCATTGTATATATGGTGACATGTTCCTGTATACGGGGGATGTGTCTGATATTGTATATGGCTGTTTGTAGGTGAATATTGATGGTATAAATGTAGTAGCTTTAAGCTCCGGGGCCCCAATGTAAAATCTGCAGCGGCTTAGTGGTGATCTATATTTACAAGGATTTGTTTCTTAATACAAGACAGAGGCCCCCTGCAGGTTTGGGGGCCTGTATGATGTTACAACCTCTCTACAGATATGCCCCCTGGTGGTCATGTATATGAGGACATGTGACAATAAATCATTACATATGTGAATTGTTACTCTATAGAAGGAGCTATTATATATCAGTGTATATTAGGGGTGTTGTTTGTGTATTTCGGTATGGTAAGGCCGGCCTCCAGCCAATGTCCCTTTGGTAGCCCTGACATGACATCATGCCCTCTTATGGCCTCCATATAGTATAGTGTCCCCCTTGTAGCCCCCGTAGTATAATGCCCTCCTCATAGTGGCCCCCACAGTTTAATGTTCCCTTCAATGTGGCCTCCGCACAGGTTAGTATCCCCCTTAATATGTCCCTCACATTGTAATGTGCCCCTTACTACGCCCCCCAGAGGACGCAGATGAGATGTAGCCAGAATAGACCTCCGGACATTCTCCCTGAATCCTGGATAATTGGGAGGTATATCCCTGTATATGGAGGGCCATGTATATGAGAGCATGGGGAGGTCACTGAGCAGTATATGGAGATTGCTGCTGTATATATCCAACATCATACACCATATCATAATCAACACAAGACAGAGAGAAATAGCAATAAATGTATATGTGAATTTATATTGATGTACACAGACCCGAAAAAGGGAGAAAACAGCACCAAAACAGGACCAAGTATGAATATAGTCCAATACTAATATGTGACATATGATATATGAACCTCTATAGCTGTCCATTGAGCGATCCAAAGGTAATAAAAGGGTAAACAGGAGCACAATGTGAATATGGTCCAATGTGTATATATTATATCCCATCAAGTATTAACCTGGAGAAGCTTCCAAAAATGTTATATGGCACAAGGCTGATCTGGTCTCCATTACAGATACTGCAGTGGGGGCAGGAGCCGAAAGCTGCACCTCTGGTTGTCCTCCTACAGGTATGTGACCAACCAAGTGACAAGAGGTAGGTGACTCTTTACTATAACTTTATTGACTATTTTTAACATGAAAACGTAACGTGCCCCCCCAACTGGATTCACCATTATCACGGGTGCTGAGCCCCCCCACCTATGGACTCATACGATTTTTTCCCACCCCCATAACGCGCACACTAAAACGGATTATTTATTTTGCAATGCACCAGCCCTCCGCTGCTTACTGAGGTAGAGCTCAGTCCCTCGGTCCTATCATGCCCCGGTGACTATATCTCTGCCCCCTGTCCCAGTCCTAACTAGACGCTGCCATTGGCACCTCAATGAGGCTCTACTTACATCACCCACTCCCTAAACTACAGTACGGGTGCCCCTGACTACTTTATGGAGAATGGGGAGTCAGCGGCTTCAGGTGCTGTTCTGTAGGAGGCTTATAGTACAGTCATGCGGGGACACTACATTACATTGTCGCTGCGACTCAGAAAGGAGAGGACAGATAGAGGCCAAGCATTGTTACCCCACAATCAGACCCTTACCTCTCGTCTTGTGACTCGGCCCTCCTTAGCTGTGCCCGCCAGTTAGTGGCAGCTCCAGCAGATTGGAGGGACTTGGCGACCCATACGGCCCAGCGTCTCCTCCACTACACGCCAGCGACATCCTTCTTGTCATCTTCTCTAGTCTGTTGTCTCTCTGTCTCTCAATTTATCATTTGTTACTGGAGAAACTTTCACAATGTTGTAATTATTTTGTAACTGTTTATCTCTCCTAATATTAAAACTTTCAGGGTTAGTTCACACCGAGTTCTGCGTTTACATATTCCGTCGCGGCTGCTCCAGATTAGGCCCAAACGAATGGGCCGGAGCCTCGCCAACGACAGCTCGCTTATTATTCCGCTACTAGCTACTCAATAGGAGACATTTTTGGCAGCAGATTTTGAGGCAGATTCCACATCAATTTCCGCTGTCAAAAGACCCCATGTGAACTAGCCCTTATAAAAGTTATTGTTGAAAAAAAAATTATACCCGAATATGGACCATAGAAAGGTCAAAAATACATAATGTCCAAAGAGGCCTAAAAAGGATGGTGCCCTAGAGAGGCAAAACACATTGAGACCTTAAAGGGTCAAAAAATTGGAGCCCTAAAAGGACAAAAAAGAAAAGTCCATAAAAATGGTGCCCAAAAGAGGCCTAAGAAAAGGTGCCCGAGTGAGGACTAAAAAGGTGCCCGAGTGAGGACCAAAGAAATAATGCCTGATTGAGTACCACATAAATGGTGCCCGAGTGAGGACAAAGATGGTGCCCAAAAGAGGCCTAATAAAAGGTACTAACACACTCAGCTGGCTATTCCTTAGTAGTACTAACACGCTCAGCTCAGCTATTCCTTAGTAGTACTAACACGCTCAGCCCAGCTATTCCTTAGTAGTACTAACACGCTCAGCTCAGCTATTCCTTAGTAGTACTAACACGCTCAGCTCAGCTATTCCTTAGTAGTACTAACACGCTCAGCTATTCCTTAGTAGTACTAACACGCTCAGCTCAGCTATTCCTTAGTAGTACTAACACGCTCAGCTCAGCTATTCCTTAGTAGTACTAACACGCTCAGCTATTCCTTAGTAGTACTAACACGCTCAGCTCAGCTATTCCTTAGTAGTACTAACACGCTCAGCTCAGCTATTCCTTAGTAGTACTAACACGCTCAGCTCAGCTATTCCTTAGTAGTACTAACACGCTCAGCTCAGCTATTCCTTAGTAGTACTAACACGCTCAGCTCAGCTATTCCTTAGTAGTACTAACACGCTCAGCTCAGCTATTCCTTAGTAGTACTAACACGCTCAGCTCAGCTATTCCTTTAGTAGTTCCGAGCCATAGGAATGCATTGACCAGCGTTGATTGGCCACTGTACGGGCATTCGGCCAATCAACACTTGTCAATGTATCCCTATGGGAAAAAGTCAGCTCGTGCATATCGCAAGCTGACAGGGGTCCCGACAAGATAGAGCCCCAAAGAGCTGGGTGAGTGACACCCCCCTAAATAAAGTTAACCCCTAGCTAACCCTGCCTGTACATCTGTCCCTGTCTCACAGTCACATAGTTCACAGTCCCAAATTAGTCGAATGGTAAATCCACCATTCGTCTAAATTGGAGGTTATCTGTTTCAGGCCGCCAATTCCTTTTTCCGATTTTTTTTTCACTGCCTCCGTTGTCGTAGTTCCTGTCCCACCTCCCCTGCGCAGTTATTGGTGCAAAAAACGTGCCAGGGAAGGTGGGAGGGGAATCGAATTTTTAGAGAGTTTGCCACGTGGTGTTCGATTGGAATCGAACACCTCGAACGGCCTGATATTCGATTGAATATCAATTTGAATGAACACCGTTCGCTCATCAAAACTCATATATATATATATATATATATATATATATATATATATATATACAGTATATATGTCCCCATATACAGTGTCAATGCCCTAATGTGCAGAACAAACAGACAATGACAGATCCATGCTCATATATAGTGATATCCACAAATCACCATATACAATGAGAAACATATGTACCCATATATATATAATGGCAGATATATACCGCCATAAAGTGATATACAGGTGCCCCCTCCATATACAGTGACAGACCCATGTACCCATAGATATAATGGCAGACATATACCGCCATACAGTGATATACATGTGCCCCCTCCATATACAGTGACAGACCATGTACCCATATATATAATGGCAGACATATACCGCCATACAGTGATATACATGTGCCTCCTCCATATACAGTGACAGTCCCATGTACCCATATATATAATGGCAGACATATACCGCCATACAGTGATATACATGTGCCCCCTTCATATACAGTGACAGACCCATGTATCCATATATATAATGGCAGACATATACCACCATACAGTGATATACATGTGCCCCCTCCATATACAGTGACAGAGCCATGTACCCATATATATCTAATGGCAGACATATACCCCCATACAGTGATATACATGTCCCCCTCCATATACAGTGACAGACTCATGTACCTATATATATAATGGCAGACATATACCGCCATACAGTGATATACATGTGCCCCCTCCATATACAGTGACAGACCCAGGCTCACATATTGGTAATTGCCCCCATTCCCTCCTTCCTGTTCCCCTTTGTTGCCCAATAAGCAGGACAGTGGCCCTGACCGATCCTCCCCCTCTGAGGACCACTAAGGTCCTGAGGACGGTCTCTCTCGCTCGCTCTAATAATTACCCGCCCGCACCACACTGTCATGGCTACAGGGGCAGAAGTCATTAGACTGCCCCCAATATAATCCATGGGCCGCCCAACTGAGCCCTGGGTAACCCAGTGAGGGGACAGGTGACCTCTACCCCAGCTCTCACCTGTCTTGCATGGATCCTCCAGACACAAATGGAGACTTCCTGCTCCTCCTAAATCCTGCAGTAACTGTGACGTCCTTCTGGTCAAGGCTCGGCTGTTCCTGGACAGACTTCTCCCTCCTCCTCCCTCCTCACAAGCAGGACACCTCAGTACTGGAGATCTTGATGGAGCGATTGCTTGATCTTGTGGGCTGAAAATGGCCGCCTTACTGGTCCTGGTTTCCATGGAATGACTGTGACAAGCCGAGTGATGGAAGTGTGACACTGTGATCTCATGATGTGACCAGTCCTGAGATTCTGATGAGCCCCTGCTGTCCTGTACTAGGCCGCAGCCTGAGCTGTAGTAAGCATGACACCGAGCATGAGCCGCCCCACAGCTTGTATAGGAAATAGCCTAATAATAATAATAATAATAATAATAATAATAATAATAATAATAATAATAATAATAATACAGGTTATTTCTATAGCGCCAACATATTCCGCAGCGCTGTACAATGTGTAGGGGTCAGATACAGACAGAAAGATACAAAGTCTGACAGTAAGAAATCTGCGGGGTGTGAGCGGTGGTGATACCGGGGGTGTATATAGTGCTGATAACTCCCCTCCCCCGCCCGGTGTATAGACACGTACACTGTAGAGCTGGCACTGGGCCACTGCTGCTTTGTCCCCATTCACATGGATAGGTACAGAGCCGCTTCCTGCCGTATATACTTTCTGTTTTTTGGCTTCTGGGAGGTGAATCTGCAGATTGGTGCAATCTGATAGTGATGACGTCTCCTGGGGAGTGTAAGTCATCAGTGTCCATTATACCAGGGTCTGGGACAAATGTTTTAACCCCTTCCCGCCATATGAGGTCTTAATCTTTGCAGGACAAATTTTTCTTCCTGATGCCGCCGTTAACCCCTTCCCGCCGATGGCACTTTTTGACTTCCTGACCAAGCTCGATTTTTCAAAATTGACATGTGTCACTTTATGTGGCAATAACTTTGGAACGCTTTAACTTACCAAAGTGATTTTAAGATTGTTTTTTCGTAACACATTGTACTTCATGTTAGTGGTAAATTTTGGTTGATATGTTTTGTGTTTAATTATGAAAAAATTTGAAATTTGGTGGAAATTTTGAAAAATATGCATTTTATAAAGTTTGAAATGATGTGCATTACATACAGATAGTCAAACCGCCAAAATTACAGTCCTATGAAAAAGTTTGGGCACCCCTATTAATCTTAATCATTTTTAGTTCTAAATATTTTGGTGTTTGCAACAGCCATTTCAGTTTGATATATCTAATAACTGATGGACACAGTAATATTTCAGGATTGAAATGAGGTTTATTGTACTAACAGAAAATGCGCAATATGCATTAAACCAAAATTTGACCGGTGCAAAAATATTGGCACCTCAACAGAAAAGTGACATTAATATTTATTACATCCTCCTTTTGCAAAGATAACAGCCTCTAGTCGCTTCCTGTAGCTTTTAATCAGTTCCTGGATCCTGGATGAAGGGATTTTGGACCATTTCTTTCTACAAAACAATTCAAGTTCAGTTAAGTTAGATGGTCGCCGAACATGGACAGACCGCTCTCAAATGATCTGAAAACAAAGATTGTTCAACATAGTTGTTCAGGGGAAGGATACAAAAAGTTGTCTCAGAGATTTAACCTGTCCGTTTCCACTGTGAGGAACATAGTAAGGAAATGGAAGACCACAGGGACAGTTCTTGTTAAGCCCAAAAGTGGCAGGCCAAGAAAAATATCAGAAAGGCAGAGAAGAAGAATGGTGAGAACAGTCAAGGACAATCCACAGACCACCTCCAAAGAGCTGCAGCATCATCTTGCTGCAGATGGTGTCACTGTGCATCGGTCAACTATACAGCGCACTTTGCACAAGGAGAAGCTGTATGGGAGAGTGATGAGAAAGAAGCCGTTTCTGCACGTACGCCACAAACAGAGTCACCTGAGGTATGAAAAAGCACATTTGGAGAAGCCAACTTCATTTTGGAAACAAAGATTGAGTTTTTTTGGTTATAAAAAAAGGTGTTATGCATGGCGTCCAAAAAGAAACAGCATTCCAAGAAAAACACATGCTACCCACTGTAAAATTTGGTGGAGGTTCCATCATGCTTTGGGGCTGTGTGGCCAATGCCGGCACCGGGAATCTTGTTAAAGTTGAGGGTCGCATGGATTCCACTCAGTATCAGCAGATTCTTGAGAATAATGTACAAGAATCAGTGACGAAGTTGAAGTTACGCCGGGGATGGATATTTCAGCAAGACAATGATCCAAAACACCGCTCCAAATCCTCAGGCATTCATGCAGAGGAACAATTACAGTGTTCTGGAATGGCCATCCCAGTCCCCAGACCTGAATATCATTGAACATCTGTGGGATGATTTGAAGCGGGCTGTCCATGCTCGGCGACCATCTAACTTAACTGAACTTGAATTGTTTGTCCAAAATACCTTCATCCAGGATCCAGGAACTGATTAAAAGCTACAGGAAGCGACTAGAGGCTGTTATCTTTGCAAAAGGAGGATCTACTAAATATTAATGTCACTTTTCTTTTTTTTTATTAATTCAAAGTTTATTTGGGTTTTCATAAAATTTTTACAAGAACATTAAAGGGAATTCAAAGCAACAGTAAATCCAGACCGTACAACCACGAGATAGGCAAAAAGCGAAAATACGAACTCGTACATTGAGGGAAAGTAACATCCAGTTAACTGTGTAGGTCAAGCATACAATAGCTATTAAAAAGCTATTAGAAAAATGGAGAACGCAGAAGAGCAGTATCCACATAGGAGCAAGCCGCGGCATTTAAAAATAAAGCACCGCCACGGCGACAAGTCGCATAGAAGAGTAAGAAAGTAGAAATCAGGTACGAAGCGGAACTCAGGAAAGCGAGAAGAAAGGGAAAGAGAAATACAGGGGACATAGTAGGAGAGCAAAGGGACGAGCAGTGGAAGAGGAAGAGGAGGAAAGGGCAGCAAATGCAGAGTGGCAGAGAGAGCCAGGGCAGAGAAGCAGAGAGGGGCGAAAAAGAGGAGAGAATGAAAAAGAAAAGGGAGAGGGGGAGGGGAGGGAGGGTGGGGGGGGGGAGGGTGGAGAGGTCAGGCAACGGGCACATTAGTGCTTCAACATGAGCCAGGGGGTCCAGACTTTAACATATCGGTCATGTGAGCGAGAGGACCAGTTCATCAGTTCCTCAAACCTTGAAATTTGATTGACTTTTTCAATCCACTGTTGAATGGAAGGGGCAGAGGTGCTCATCCAGTGAAGAGGGATGAGGGACTTTGCAGCAGACAAGAGGTGTGTGACCAACCTATCCTTCTTTGGGGAGTAGTCATCCGAAGGCAGAGAGAAAAGTACTATTTCTGGAGTAAGGTCAAAGTACGGGACAGAGACTTTCCGAATCACATCCAGTATCGCACTCCAAAAGACTTGTATGAGGGGACAGGACCACCAAATATGAAGAGGCGTGCCAACGTCCGAAAGGCATCGCCAGCAGCGGTCAGATGGGTGTAATTTTTTCCGGTACAGCCAGTCTGGGGTTCTGTACCAGCGTGAGAGCAATTTGTAATTATTTTCTTGGAGCCGTATACATGGGGAAAAGCCATGCGATTGAGACAGGATAACAGCAACTTGCTCCTCAGAAAAAGAAATTTGAAGTTCCGCTTCCCAATCCGACAAGAATTTCGGCTTATGAGGCAGGGGAGGGTCTATAAAGTGACGGAGGCAGTGGGAAATTTTCCTTAACATTGTCGTCTTTGAAGATAGTAGCTTCTCGAATTCTGTGAGGTGCAGTCTAGGAGCGAATAATGTTCGCAATTTGCGAAAGATCACCTCCAGATATCTTTTATGCAGAAACGTGGCAGAGTCTACCCGAAAAAGGGTGAGCAGTTCCTCTATTGGGAGAAAGCCATCAGCAGTGACAATATCATTAAGGGTAAGGCCACAGAAGGTTTCCCATAGGTCTGGGTAGGCACTCAGGGATGAGTCAACCAGATGTGGAACAAGGGATAGAGGCAGCATTGGGGAGGGGGCCGGGACCAAGGCCTCAGGAAGGTCAGAGCGTACCCCGGAGAGAGCAGGTATAAGAGCATAGGAGGCTGAGATATAGGGACGGTACAGATGCGGGAACCAGAGTACCGCTTGAAGAGGTACATCCATGCTCCCTTGAAGTAGAGCCGCAGGGGCTCTGGAGAACAATGGAGCAGCCAATTCCGACCACCAGGTCAAACGGACGGCGGAATAGTACTTCAGCATGTCAGGGAGGCCAATCCCACCCTGTGGCTTCCGTTGTGTCAGTTGTTGCCATGAAATCCGGGGGGTTTTGTTTCTCCAGACAAATTTCGTGAACAAACGTCTGATGGTGGCAAAGAAGGCAGGTGGCAAGGCAATTGGCAACATAGCCATGCAGTATATGATTTTGGGTATCACGTATGTTTTCAGGAGATTTTTCCTGCCAAACCAGGAGAGAGGGAGGCCTTCATAAGAAGCCAATAGTCGTTTCAACGTCTCCAGCAGCGGGGGGAAATTAGCGGAATAAAGAGAACCCAAGTCCTTGGTCAAATAAATCCCCAAGTACTTCAAGGGTTGCGAAGACCACTTGAAAGGGGTGGCGCCCCGCAGTCTGGCGACAACAGCAGAAGGGAGTGTTATGTTTAGTACTTCCGACTTTGAAAAAATGACTTTGTATCCGGACAGAGCGCCATATGCCATAAGTAAGCGCATCAAAGAGGGCAGGCCATCGGCTGGGTTAGAGATAATAAAGAGCACATCATCGGCGGAAGCCGTGGATTGAAGTAGCAAGTCGTTTACCCGTACCCCTTGCACTGTTGGTTCTTGCCTAACCGCCTGTAAGAGGGATTCAATCACTAATACAAATAGAGTAGGGGATAAGGGGCAGCCCTGTCGGGTACCATTGGAAATCCGGAAACTATCTGACAGGATACCGTTGAGTTTCAATTTCGCTGAGGGCCTAGCATACAGGGATAGGATTGCCTGGACAAATTGGTCCGGGATACCAAATCTGCGCAATGCCTCTGTCATAAAGTCCCACCGTACCCTGTCAAAGGCCTTCTCGGCATCTACGCCGAGAAGAACCAATGGTATTCTACGCTTGTGGGCAAAGTGTATCAGCGGGAGCAGTTTCGCTGTATTGTGTTTCCCCTCCCGTCCTAGCACAAAGCCGGATTGCTCCTCGTGAACTAACAGGGGTACCAGGGGTTGCAGGCGCCTGGCGATTATCTTAGCCCAGAGTTTTATGTCCAGGTTGAGGAGTGAGATAGGGCGGTAATTACAGCAATGGGTACGATCTTTCCCCTCCTTAGGGATCAGCACAATGTGAGCCTCCTGGGATTGTGAGGGTAGGGAATCGCCCTTCAGCAAGGCATTACAGAAAAGGGACAGCTGGGGTAGCAGAGTTTTGGCGAACTTTTTATAGTAATAGAGCGGTAGGCCGTCTGGACCGGGACTTTTCCCGGTAGGGATACTACGCAGTGCTTCCTCAACTTCCTCTAGGGAGATCGGTTGAAGGAGTGATTTCGCAGAGTCCTGAGATAGAGAAGGGAGAGACAGTTGCCTAAGAAATTCCTTAATAGAGACCGACCTGTCAGGAGCAGTAGCGGGGTCCAGGGGCAAGTTATACAAATTCCGGTAGTAGGACACAAACTCCTTAGCAATAGCCTCCGTGGAGTCACATCGGATACCGTCCGAGTTGAAAATATGGGAAATAAAGGACTTCTCCCTTTCCTTCCGAAGCAGGCCCGACATTAGCTTTCCGCCCTTGTCGCCATGGGCGTAAAGCAATTTCCTATATTGAAGGTATTGCTTAGCGGCCTTGCGGTTCAGGATTTCCAACAATTTACTTCGCAAAAGAGTCAGTTCTGCAAGTTGAGAGATCAATAATGACTGTTTGTGGAGTCTCTCCAGCAAGGAGATGCGATTAAGTAGATCGTCAACCTCTTTTTGCCTGCGGCGTTTAACTTTAGAAGCAAGGGATATAAGTACACCTCGAATATAGGCCTTATGGGCCTCCCAGATCACTGGCTGGCTTACATCAGGGGTAGAGTTTAAGGCAAAGAAGGAATCCAGTTCATCCGATAAGAGTTTCACGTTCTCGGCATCATCAAGTAGCGTCTCGTTCAGTCGCCAGGTCCATGACGGTTTGGGGAGTTGCTGCAAAAGCAGCGTGGCTTGAACAGGGGCATGATCAGAAATAGTAAAAGACCCAATAGAGGATGCCGTTACCTGCGAGAGTAGGCTTCTGGAGACAAAGAGGTAGTCTAGTCTATGGTACGTGGCACTAGGGATAGAGTAGAAGGAATAATCCCTATCTACAGGGTGTTGTAGCCTCCAGATGTCAAGCAAGTGTAGGTCCTGTAGGCCCGTCAAGACCCGTTTCAGAGCCCGCTGAGCGATAGGCTGGCGTGTAGAGGTGGAATCTAGTAGATAATTAAGCGACAAGTTAAGGTCTCCACCTAGGACAATGGCGCCTTCAGCGAATAGTTGAAGCGTTTGGAGTGCTGCAAGGAGCCAGGCTACCTGACCCCTTTTTGGAGCATAGAAGTTGGCAAACGTATATCTTTCGGAGGCAATGGAACCTTTGAGGAGCAGTATCCTCCCCTCTGCATCCGTGTACTGCCCAGAACAAACAAAAGGAATGGACTTGTGAATAAGTGTAGACACCCCCTTCGAGGCCGAAGAGGGGTGAGGATTATGGAAGCACTGAGAGAAGTGTGATTTCGGAAAGGATGGTATCTGAGAGCTCTTAAAGTGAGTCTCCTGGATAAAGACTACTCCAACCTTCTGTCTGCGGAAGAACAGATGAGCGTGTCTGCGCTTTTGAGGGGAGTTGAGTCCTTTCAGATTATAAGACATACAGGTCAGTGAAGCCATTGCCTGAAGTCTCCACGGGGGGAAGGACGAGAAGGACTAGATGGAGGGAGGGCTAGGAAGGGGGGAGAGAAAGGAAGAGGGAGAAAAAGAGGAGGAAGGAAGTGAAAGATGGAGGAGAAGAGAGAGAAAGCGTGAAAATGTAGGCGAAGGATGAGCTAACAAAGAAGAGATAGAGAAGTTGCAACTTGAATGTGGGTCGTGCAATATGCAGTCAACTTACCACCTATGAGGCACTGGTTCTGGCAGGGCCATACAGCTGTAGGAAATAAAAAGAAAACCAGACAAAGCAAACAAAAACAGAGCAATTCACACAGTAACCAGGTAAATGAATACCAGAACGCACACAGTAGATGTGCACACGGGGTGAAGAATATCCCTGATCTGTACGGGATCGTCGATCGCCTATGGTTATGGCAAACATGGTAACAGTGAATACAGGGCCGCCGTGGTCAAAACAAAAAACAGACGGCCTCAGCTTTAAATTGCGAAAAAAAAACAATAAAGTAAGAACATATATGGACAGAGGGTCACAAATTATTAGCCAAAGGCCAAAAGCAACACCAAAGAGGCTGAGAGCAATGGCAATTACAGTATTCATATAGTATATAATCGTCATGAAGCCTTCGAAGGCAAGGGCATACCGGAGGGAGGGACAGGTATGGGGGGGGGGGGGGGGGGTACTGGATTGCTGGGAAGCAGCACTTCAACTGCACGCAGTCCAAATGTCTATACGGTGCCTTAGAGAGCGAGGTTCCGCTATAGGGATAGGGGAGTGTCCTAGAGGGGAGGGGGAGGAGGGGGGGGGAAAGGGAGGAGAACGTGTAAGTGCTAATATTGCATAAAGCCAAAAATAACGGATCAGGGTACACGGGTACATAGTAGCAGACCTAACTAGGAGCCAAAGACCCAGAAACCAGTCATCCATATAATTTAAACCAGAGATAAATGCAAGGGAAGGAAGGGAATGGGAAATAGGAGAAAGGGAGAGGGGGGGGGGGTCGGGAGGGGGGAACGATTGCATATACTTGGGCACAGGCAAAAATAGTGCGGCACATACAGTAGATCAGGGCATTGGAATGCAATAGAAACGAAACCACTAAAAGAAGGGGGGGGGGGAGAGAGAGAGGAGGGGGAGAGGGAGAGTAAGGGGAAAGGAAAAATAAAAGAAAAATAATAAAAATAAAAAAAATAATAAAAAAGGGGGGGGGGAGTTGGGGGGGGGAGAGGGGGGGGAAGGGGAAGGGGGGGCAAGGGGGGGAGGAAGGAGGGATATATAGCCTGGATAGGCAAGATTTCAGAGATAACGAATAAAACACATTCTATGCCTATGCCTACCTAAGCAACATAATAATTAGTGCATGAGAGACAAATATCAGCATGAATAAACCCGGTAAGGCTAACGATTAGGATATGGGAGAGAGTACAGCCAACAACAGGGTATAAATGTCCCGAGTATCGGGCTCCAGGCGAAAAAGGTGGTAGTTCCATTAACTATCCAGGAAATCAGTCACCAATGGGGGCGAGTCCGGAGAGAGGGGTCCCGGGTGCTTTCAATAAGGCCTTCCGAACTTTCGGAGATTTGTTTCTCCCGGTGCGACGTGAGGATTCCAGGGGGAGAGCAGGTGGCAGGGGCACAGGGATAAAATCTTCCTGCACGGGCATCTAAGAAGGGAGAGACAGGGGAGGGATATCAAGCACTCCCCATAGGGAATCCAGGTCCTGAGGCGTATGGACCGTAAATCGCCTCCCGTTCTTCAGGATCGAAAGCCCGAACGGGAACAGCCAGGCGTACCGTATCCCTCTGGACTTTAACTGGTCCAAAAGGGGCTTCAAAACGCGGCGTTTTTGTAGAGTCGAGGGAGCTAAGTCCTGAAAAAACCGTATGGCATGCCCCTCGAAAGACAGATCAGACTTATCGCGTGCGGCTCTAAGCAATTCAGTAGTGTGCGCTGAGGAGAGGAGCGCACAGACAATGTCCCTGGGTGGTTCATCTGCATTGGGCTTCGGGCGTATGGCTCTATGCACCCTTTCTATGGACATAAAGGAGGCAGCCGACTCACCGACCAGAGAGGTGAAGATCGCCTTTGCAACATCGGGGAGCTGTTCAGGAGAGTAGGTCTCAGGGAGACCACGTAGGCGCAGGTTGCGGCGACGATTCCTGTTTTCCAGGTCCTCCATGACCAGGTAAGTGTTGTTGAGGTGTGCAGCATGTGCCTCCAGGCGCTCCAACATTGCAGATGCCGCCTGTATCACTTCTCCCTGGCAGGATTCTACCACGTCCACCCGCCGGGTGATGCTGTTAAAGTCTGCACGTAAGGCTGCAAGCTCGGCAGATACTGGGGCAAGTGCCTGAGTCAAAACCTTCTTTAAATATCCCTTGGAGATCGGGGCAGGGTTGCCTCCGTGTGATGAACCTTCCTCATCAGATTCAGGGGAAGTCTCTCTCACCTCGTCCGGCCGGCCCGCATGTTCAGGCGCCATTTTCCTCTGGGCAGTAGTAGCAGGCGAGCCCGCGGGCTGCTTCTTTAGGAACTTCTGCATGCCCGCCTGCTGCGAATGTTGTCCTCTCTGGTCCAGGAGGTCGTTAGACCGATCACGGCCAACTTTCACCATGTTGCAGCTGAAAATAAGCTTGTAAAGGCGATTTAGACGGATCCCTGCGACGGAGCTAACAATTCAAGCAGCCATCGCCACACGCGGTCAGGCTCCGCCCCCATTAATGTCACTTTTCTGTTGAGGTGCCCATACTTTTGCACCGGTCAAATTTTGGTTTAATGCATATTGCACATTTTCTGTTAGTACAATAAACCTCATTCCAATCCTGAAATATTACTGTGTCCATCAGTTATTAGATATATCAAACTGAAATGGCTGCTGCAAACACCAAAATATTTAGAACTAAAAATGATTAAGATTAATAGGGGTGCCCAAACTTTTTCATAGGACTGTATATCCTAAATCTCATGTCCCAGATCTCTGCTTTATGTCGGCATCAAACTTTAGGCGCCCTTTTCATTTTTATGGACATTATAAGGTTTACAAGTGAAACAACAATATTCAAAATTTTCAAGAAATTTCCAAAACCCATTTTTAAAGGGACTAATCCAGTTATGAAGGCGTTTTGAAAGACCCTTGTATTAAAGCCCCCCATAAATCACCCCATTTTCAAAACTGCACCCCTTAAATAAGCCAAAACAACATATACCTAGTAATTTAACCCAATAAGTGCTTAACAGGAATTAATACAAAATGGAGGTGAAATTTCAAATTTGAATTTATTTTACTAATATTTTCGTTTAGCCCTAGAATTTGCACATTCACAAGGGGTTAAAGGAGAAAACACTTCCCACAATTTGTTATGCAAGTTCTCCCGACTACCACAGTACCCCACTTGTGGGTGTAAACTAATATATGGACGCACAGCGAGACGCAGAAGGGAAGGTGCGCCAAAGAGCTTTTAGAGGGCAGATCTGGCTGCGATCAGTTTCAGGAGCCATGTCGCATTTACAAAGCCCTTGAGGAGTCATAACAGTGGAAACCTCTAGAAAGTGACCCCATTTTGAAAACCGCACCCCTCAAAGAATTTATTAAGTGATGTAGTGAGCATTAGTAACCCCGAAGTGAATGTGTAAGCTGTGCGGAGTAAATTGGGCACACCAAATCCCATTCTATTTTCCCACTAGCTCCTATGACACGGACAGGGAAGAGGGGCATTCTGGGGGATCAGCGCTGGTGTATTCTCTCTCATAAGCTCTAAATATGGGGGGTCCCCTGAAAACACTCGCACCGCTTACACATTTCCTTCTCGTTGCAACCACTTACGTTCTAATGATTTGGCGACTTTTGGGGTTTTTGTCTTCACATTGTACAAGCTAGATTTTTATTTTTATCTTCTGGTAATGTGGCCATATGAGGGCTTGGTGTTTGCGGTATTAGATGTACTTTTCAATGCCACCATTTTGGGCCCTGTAACGTATTGACTACATTTTATTAACTCTTTCTGGGTGGGATGTAAAAGGAAACATCAATTCTGGCATTGCTTTTTAGCATTTATTTTTTTCCCTGTGGAGCGTACAGCATAAGTAACATGTGACCTTTATTCTGCGGGTCGGTACGGTTACGGCGAGCAGCGTACAGTATAAGTAACATGTGACCTTTATTCTGCGGGTCGGTACGGTTACGGCGAGCAGCGTACAGCATAAGTAACATGTGACCTTTATTCTGCGGGTCGGTACGGTTACGGCGAGCAGCGTACAGTATAAGTAACATGTGACCTTTATTCTGTGGGTCGGTATGGTTACGGGGAGCAGCGTACAGTATAAGTAACATGTGACCTTTATTCTGCTGGTCGGTACGGTTACGGCGAGCAGCGTACAGTATAAGTAACATGTGACCTTTATTCTGCGGGTCGGTACGGTTACGGCGAGCAGCGTACAGTATAAGTAACATGTGACCTTTATTCTGTGGGTCGGTATGGTTACGGGGAGCAGCGTACAGTATAAGTAACATGTGACCTTTATTCTGCTGGTCGGTACGGTTACGGCGAGCAGCGTACAGTATAAGTAACATGTGACCTTTATTCTGCGGGTCGGTACGGTTACGGCGAGCAGCGTACAGTATAAGTAACATGTGACCTTTATTCTGCGGGTCGGTACGGTTACGGCGAGCAGCGTACAGTATAAGTAACATGTGACCTTTATTCTGCGGGTCGGTACGGTTACGGCGAGCAGCGTACAGTATAAGTAACATGTGACCTTTATTCTGCAGGTCGGTACGGTTACGGCGAGCAGCGTACAGTATAAGTAACATGTTACCTTTATTCTGCAGGTCGGTACGGTTACGGCGAGCAGCGTACAGTATAAGTAACATGTTACCTTTATTCTGCGGGTCGGTACGGTTACGGCGAGCAGCGTACAGTATAAGTAACATGTTACCTTTATTCTGCAGGTCGGTACGGTTACGGCGAGCAGCGTACAGTATAAGTAACATGTTACCTTTATTCTGCAGGTCGGTACCGTTACGGCGAGCAGCGTACAGTATAAGTAACATGTTACCTTTATTCTGCAGGTCGGTACGGTTACGGGGAGCAGCGTACAGTATAAGTAACATGTGACCTTTATTCTGCGGGTCGGTACGGTTACGGCGAGCAGCGTACAGTATAAGTAACATGTGACCTTTATTCTGCAGGTCGGTACGGTTACGGCGAGCAGCGTACAGTATAAGTAACATGTTACCTTTATTCTGCAGGTCGGTACGGTTACGGCGAGCAGCGTACAGTATAAGTAACATGTTACCTTTATTCTGCGGGTCGGTACGGTTACGGCGAGCAGCGTACAGTATAAGTAACATGTTACCTTTATTCTGCAGGTCGGTACGGTTACGGCGAGCAGCGTACAGTATAAGTAACATGTTACCTTTATTCTGCAGGTCGGTACCGTTACGGCGAGCAGCGTACAGTATAAGTAACATGTTACCTTTATTCTGCAGGTCGGTACGGTTACGGGGAGCAGCGTACAGTATAAGTAACATGTTACCTTTATTCTGCGGGTCGGTACGGTTACGGGGAGCAGCGTACAGTATAAGTAACATGTTACCTTTATTCTGCGGGTCGGTACGGTTACAGCGTGCAGCGTACAGTATAAGTAACATGTGACCTTTATTCTGCAGGTCGGTACGGTTACGGCGAGCAGCGTACAGTATAAGTAACATGTTACCTTTATTCTGCAGGTCGGTACGGTTACGGCGAGCAGCGTACAGTATAAGTAACATGTTACCTTCATTCTGCGGGTCGGTACGGTTACGGCGAGCAGCGTACAGTATAAGTAACATGTGACCTTTATTCTGCGGGTCGGTACGGTTACGGCGAGCAGCGTACAGTATAAGTAACATGTGACCTTTATTCTGCGGGTCGGTACGGTTACGGCGAGCAGCGTACAGTATAAGTAACATGTTACCGTTATTCTGCGGGTCGGTACGGTTACGGCGAGCAGCGTACAGTATAAGTAACATGTGACCTTTATTCTGCGGGTCGGTACGGTTACGGCGAGCAGCGTACAGTATAAGTAACATGTTACCTTCATTCTGCAGGTCGGTACGGTTACGGCGAGCAGCGTACAGTATAAGTAACATGTGACCTTTATTCTGCGGGTCGGTACGGTTACGGCGAGCAGCGTACAGTATAAGTAACATGTTACCTTCATTCTGCAGGTCGGTACGGTTACGGCGAGCAGCGTACAGTATAAGTAACATGTGACCTTTATTCTGTGGGTCGGTACGGTTATGGCGAGCAGTGTACAGTATAAGTAACATGTGACCTTTATTCTGCGGGTCGGTACGGTTACGGCGAGCAGCGTACAGTATAAGTAACATGTTACCTTTATTCTGTGGGTCGGTACGGTTACGGCGAGCAGCGTACAGTATAAGTAACATGTTACCTTCATTCTGCAGGTCGGTACGGTTACGGCGAGCAGCGTACAGTATAAGTAACATGTGACCTTTATTCTGCTGGTCGGTACGGTTACGGCGAGCAGCGTACAGTATAAGTAACATGTTACCTTCATTCTGCAGGTCGGTACGGTTACGGCGAGCAGCATACAGTATAAGTAACATGTTACCTTTATTCTGCGGGTCGGTACGGTTACGGCGAGCAGCGTACAGTATAAGTAACATGTTACCTTTATTCTGCGGGTCGGTACGGTTACGGCGAGCAGCGTACAGTATAAGTAACATGTTACCTTTATTCTGCGGGTCGGTACGGTTACGGCGAGCAGCGTACAGTATAAGTAACATGTGACCTTTATTCTGCGGGTCGGTACGGTTACGGCGAGCAGTGTACAGTATAAGTAACATGTTACCTTTATTCTGCGGGTCGGTACGGTTACGGCGAGCAGCGTACAGTATAAGTAACATGTGACCTTTATTCTGCGGGTCGGTACGATTACGGCGAGCAGCGTACAGTATAAGTAACATGTTACCTTTATTCTGTGGGTCGGTACGGTTACGGGGAGCAGCGTACAGTATAAGTAACATGTGACCTTTATTCTGCGGGTCGGTACGGTTACAGCGTGCAGCGTACAGTATAAGTAACATGTTACCTTTATTCTGCGGGTCGGTACGGTTACGGCGAGCAGCGTACAGTATAAGTAACATGTTACCTTTATTCTGTGGGTCGGTACGGTTACAGCGTGCAGCGTACAGTATAAGTAACATGTTACCTTTATTCTGCGGGTCGGTACGGTTACGGTGATACCACATTTATATTATTTTTTAATGCGTTGCTATTTGTGCAGAATAAAATTCAATTTAGGGAAAAAAATCAATTATTTTTGCATCGCCATCTTCTGAAAGGCATAACATTTTTATTTTTTGCTAGACAGAGCTGGTTGAGGGCTTATTTTTTGCGGGAAGACCTCTTCTTTTTATTGGTACCATTTTGTTTTTCATCTGACCATTTGATTACTTTTTATTGAACATTTTGTAAGGGAAAGGTGGTGAATAATCATTATTTTGTGCGGTTTTCTGCGTTTTTTTTTTACGCCGTTCACCGTTCGGGTTAAATAATGTTTTAATTTTATTGTTCAGGTTGTTACGGACGCGGCGATACCAAATATGTAATGTTTTTTTCTATTTTTCTTTATTTTACATAATAAAACATTTTACAGTCCTATGAAAAAGTTTGGGCACCCCTATTAATCTTAATCATTTTTAGTTCTAAATATTTTGGTATTTGCAGCAGCCATTTCAGTTTGATATATCTAATAACTGATGGACACAGTAATATTTCAGGATTGAAATGAGGTTTATTGTACTAACAGAAAATGTGCAATATGCATTAAACCAAAATTTGACCGGTGCAAAAGTATGGGCACCTCAATAGAAAAGTGACATTAATATTTAGTAGATCCTCCTTTTGCAGAGATAACAGCCTCTAGTCACTTCCTGTAGCTTTTAATCAGTTCCTGGATCCTGGATGAAGGTATTTAGGACCAGTCCTCTTTACAAAACAATTCAAGTTCAGTTAAGTTTGATGGTCACCGAGCATGGGCAGCCCGCTTCAAATGATCTGAAAACAAAGATTGTTCAACATAGTTGTTCATGGGCAGAATACAAAAAGTTGTCTCAGAGATTTAACCTGTCAGTTTCCACTGTGAGGAACATAGTAAGGAAATGGAAGACCACAGGGACAGTTCTTGTTAAGCCCAGAAGTGGCAGGCCAAGAAAAATATCAGAAAGGCAGAGAAGAAGAATGGTGAGAACAGTCAAGGACAATCCACAGACCACCTCCAAAGAGCTGCAGCATCATCTTGCTGCAGATGGTGTCACTGTGCATCGATCAACAATACAGCGCACTTTGCACAAGGAGAAGCTGTATGGGAGATTGATGAGAAAGAAGCTGTTTCTGCAACCACGCCACAAACAGAGTCGCCTGAGGTATGTAAAAGCACATTTGGACAAGCCTGTGGACTGTTGAAACAAAGATTGAGTTGTTTGGTCGTACAAAAAGGCGTTATGCATGGCGTCCAAAAATAAACAGCATTCCAAGAAAAACACATGCTACCCACTGTAAAATTTGGTGGAGGTTCCATCATGCTTTGGGGCTGTGTGGCCAATGCCGGCATCGGGAATCTTGTTAAAGTTGAGGGTCGCATGAATTCCACTCAGTACCAGCAGATTCTTGAGAATAATGTTCAAGAATCAGTGACGAAGTTGAAGTTACGCCGGGGATGGATATTTCAGCAAGACAATGATCCAAAACACCGCTCCAAATCCTCAGGCATTCATGCAGAGGAACAATTACAATGTTCTGGAATGGCCATCCCAGTCCCCAGACCTGAATATCATTGAACATCTGTGGGATGATTTGAAGCGGGCTGTCCATGCTCGGCGACCATCAAACTGAACTGAACTTGAATTGTTTGTCCAAAATACCTTTATCCAGGATCCAGGAACTGATTAAAAGCTACAGGAAGCGACTAGAGGCTGTTATCTTTGCAAAAGGAGGATGTACTAAATATTAATGTCACTTTTCTGTTGAGGTGCCCATACTTTTGCACCGGTCAAATTTTGGTTTAATGCATATTGCGCATTTTCTGTTAGTACAATAAACCTCATTTCAATCCTGAAATATTACTGTGTCCATCAGTTATTAGATATATCAAACTGAAATGGCTGTTGCAAATACCAAAATATTTAGAACTAAAAATGATTAAGATTAATAGGGGTGCCCAAACTTTTTCATAGGACTGTATATGGGGAAAAAGGGATTTTGGGGGCTTTATTTATTTATAATTTATTTTAAACTTATTTAAACTTTTTTATTTTTACTTTTTTCCAACTTTTTTTTTCTGTCCCCATGGGGGATTGAAGCAGTGATCGGCTGATCACGGCTTCACTACATATACGCTGCAATACACGTGTTACACGTGTATTGCAGTGTATAGGAAGCTGTCAGCCTGTGTAGACGCACAGGCTGACAGCTTCCTTTTTAGGCAGGATGAACCAGGTACGTGAAGGGGGTAAGTGATGGGGCAGACCCGGGGTCACTGATCAGACCCCAGGCTGCCCCCTACGAACACCGGCACCCCCCGAATCTGGCGCCGGGGGTGCCGATCGGCACCATTTTAAAACGAAACTCCGGAGGTGCCGGCGGTCATGTTGACTGCCGGCATATCAGGGGTTAACACCCGCAATCGGACCCGGTTCCAACCGCGGGTGTTACGGGGCATTGTCAGCCGTGTATTACGGCTGACACCCGCAGTGCATGGTGCGCACACAGTTTCTGTGTGCGCACCATGCATCCACAGTAATAGTACGGCGGTTTGTGGGAAGGGGTTAATTATTCTGTATAATGTACTGGGAAGCTGGAAAAACATTCAGAATGGGGTGGATTTGAAGAAAAAATGCATTTCTGCGACTTTCTTATGGGCTTCGGTTTTATGGCGTTCACTGTGCAGCCAAAATGACCTGTCCCCTGTATTCTGTGTTTCGTTACGATTCCGGTGATACCAAATTTATATGGTTTTATTTACATTTTAACCCCTTAAAAAAAATCCAAAATTGTGTTAATTTTTTTTTTTTTCTAAAAGTCGCCATATTCTGACAGCCGTAACTTTTTTATACGTCAGTGTACGGGGATGCATAGGGCGTCTTTTTTTGCGGGGCCGGGTGTACTTTTTAGTTCTACCATTTTGGGGAATTGCTTTTGCTTTGATCACTTTTTATTCAAATTTTTATCAGAATCAAAACAGTGAAAAAAAATGGCGGTTTGGCACTTTTGACTATTTTTCCCACTACGGCGTTTACCGTACAGGAAAAATATTTTTATAGATTTGTAGAGCGGGCAATTTCAGACGGTGGGTCACAAATAAAGGTACCTTGTCCCTTCTCCCTCAACCCTGTTAAAGCTCATGCCTTTGCTTTCTCCTGTCTTCCTTCCCTTGGTTTCGTCTTAAATATCTGTACTTTGTCTCTTTGTATCCTTTCCCTCTTTCCCTTTCTCTTTCTTTCTCCCCCCTCCTTCTATTTGTGGGCGTGTTTTGAGATGGTACGCTCCGGCTCCTCTTAAGGGGCAGCCGGCGCGGCCATCTTCCTCTTGAAACTGCACCTGCGAGAGAAACTTCTTCATCCCTCGAGGTATGGCAGACGAGAGTAGCCTGGTTGCGGCCCTTAAAGAGGACCTTTCACCATTTTGCCCACAGGCAGTTCTATATACTGCCGGAAAGCTGACAATGCGCTCTTTTCGGTGTTCCGGTGGCGGCGGACAAAACAGGGTCCTACGCAGTGTCTTTCCTTTTTAGGCATAGAGTTCGACACATTGTCGATGTGCTTCCGGTTGCCAGCGGACAAGCTGGATAAGCTTTTGGGGTTGGTGCAGGGTTTTTTAGCGGTTGAAAAAGTGTCCCTTAGGCAGCTTCAGTCTTTACTCGGTTCCCTGGTTTTCGCCTGCCGGGTCATGCCCATGGGGAGGGTTTTTTCTAGGCGTCTCTCACTTGCTACTCGTGGGGCCCGCCTTCCCTCTCACAGGATCCGCATTACCCGGCAGCTGAAATCTGATCTATTGGTTTGGTGGGAATTTTTGATTAATTTTAATGGCAGGGCCATGTGGCAGCAGTCTGAGGTTACCAATGCGGATTTAAACTTGTTCACTGACGCGTCTGGCAGCAAGGGTTTTGGCGCCTGGCCTGGAGCGAGGCCGGTTTGTGTCGGAATCTTGCGCTCCTTGAACTCTTTCCCATAGTGGTGGCGGTTGAGTTGTGGGGTCAACAGTTCAGGGACTGCAGGATTCGCTTCTGGACGGACAACGTAAGTGTGGTACACGCCATCAATTCTTTGTCTTCGTCCTCTCCTCCAGTCCTCTCCCTCCTCCGCCACTTGGTGCTCAGGTGTCTTAGTCTGAATATTTGGTTCCGTGCCCGCCATATCCCTGGTCGTGAGAATGTGTTGGCTGATGCTTTATCGCGCTTCAATTGGCAGGTGTTCCGGGATCTTCTGCCGGAGGCTGCTCCGGTGGGTGCCTCCTGTCCGCCCCGGCTTTGGGAATTGGTGACCCTAGATTGATGCCGTTACTGCAATCCTCGGTGGCTCCTTCCACGTGGTCCGGACAATAATTTTTATATATTTTTTTATATTTTTTTATTTTGTATTTATTAGACCCCCCAGGGGTCTTGAACCCCAGGGGGTCTGATCACTAATGTAATGCATTACAATGCTAATGCATTGCAAAAAATCATCCTTTCTTTTGCAGGCTGCATAGACCAGCCTGCAAAAGAAAGAGAAAGCAGACCGGCCTTTACAAGGCTCCCGGCTGTCATGAAAAAATGACGTCGGCCCTGGAGCATGCTCTAGGCGCCGGCGATCACTGGCAAAATGGCAGCGCCCATGCACCGCTGGGAAAATGGCGCTTCCGGCGCCTTTGACCGTGGCGCCGGAGGAGTTAATGTCTCCGATCAATCCGGGGACCGATCGCAGACATTAGCGCCGGTTATCTACTGCGTAAAGCAGGATAGGACGGTGGATGTCGGGAAAGGGTTAAAGGAAGTCTGTCGCCAAAAACCAACATACCAAACCCAACCCTGCAGATAGATAGGTTACCACCCACTGATCAAATACTGATGACCTATCCTTTGGATATTTCCATTGAACTGTATGGAGACTGTGGTCAGTGCAAATGATTTCCTTCTCCAAATAGAAGAGGGTCCTAGAGGTGAGACCTGCACCTGTCAGCCATTTATAGCAGATTCGGGACATAGGGGGGTTTCAGTCTATGAAAATTTTGTGCAATGAATACGAAATCAAATTCTGCCCAAATACAGGAACAGAGCGGTCTCTAGTGGAGAACCTGCAGAATGCAGGGAGATAGAATTCCCTGATCTGGGATATTGGAGCCCATACTGTAACCTAGAAGAAGATTAGCAGGCACGGACACGTTTTGTGTTCTTATAGAAGGGTCGGCAACCCCTGGCACGCGAGGCAGATTTTGCTGGCACGGACCCCAACCTTCATACACTAAATTGAGAGAGAGAGCGTCCCCTGCCACCAATCAGAGGTGAGCCTCTCACTGCACAGGATAAGGGCTCCCTGGAGCTGCTGTTACATGTGAGGAGGAGCTCCTGCCGTCTGCAGCCCTGAGGAGGAGAGGAAGCACCGGGGAGCAAAGTGACAGCAAACACAACCCCAGGTACGTGTGTGTTACTGACTATTCTTATTACTGTCAGGCATTCGGGGTTATTACTTTAGTGTTAGTAACTCCATGTGCCTCACATTAATAGCAGTTACCCCATCATGTCCCTCACATTAACCCCTGTGTGGCTCACATAAGGGTTACTGATATGTGAGACATATGGAGGTACTAATAAAGGACCTATATAATGAAGATGTTCACTTATTACCTCCATATGTCTCACATATCAGTGTCCCTTATGTAAAGCACACAGGGGGTTAATGTGAGGGACATGATGGGGTTAATTGCTATTAATATGAGGCACATTGAGTTGTAACCTGCAATGCACATGACCAGACTCTTTATCTACAACTGCGGATAAAGTACAGACCTATATATTTCTATGGACCCATATATACAGCCATTCTTTTTGTGGCTGTGTATCTGGGCCAAATTGAAGAGCTGAAAACTATGGAGCAGGTCCTATATGTGTCCTATACATACCCTATATCTGTCCTATAAATCCCCTATATGTGTCCTATACATCCCTTATATCTGTCCTATACATCCCCTATATGTGTCCTATACATCCCTTATATCTGTCCTATACATCCCCTATATGTGTCCTATATGCTCTTATTCTCAGCCCCGGGGGAGAAATCATTCTGTATATTGTGTATTTGTAGCAATCTAAAGTTGTGGCAGGTTTTATCCAAGGTGGCTTCTGTGAAAAAGCGCAGATAGAAAGCCCTAAGCAATGAGCATGAGTGGCCAATAGACCCTGGGGCCGAGGCCTAGCCCCGATACAGTCAGCATTAACCCCTAATAGCCCTGGAGATGTGAGCCAGGCCTTAGTGCACACTTCTCATAGTAACTAGATATCAGGCCACTAGTTTTTTGCATTGCTTACCAAAGTAAATGATGGTAAAGTGCAAGAGACAAGTAGCCATTCCCGACTTCTCTCCCTTTAGAAGAACAGACGGGGCCACTTGTTTGTCAGTGTGGGGGGAGGGGGAGCTGGGACACCTCTATACACATTAGATAATTGCTCCTTCTGGCTGACACTCATATGGCAGACATCACTTTTGTTGTCCACAACTATGGAATCGCTTTCTATGTGTATTGACTTGCATGCAGAGGAGGGAAACCATGAAGGTGACAAAGCTGGGCATCTGCATAAAGGGAAGGGAGTGTTCTCAGCCAGATATTGGTAGGGATTTCCTATTGGCAGATATTTGTGCCGCCACAGCTTTACTGCTGCTGTATTTTGGGCCACAATATTTCCATAGGGCAGTACAGCTAAGGCAGCTTTTACCCCTGACCTGATCCTAGAAATCCTCTTCCCATTGGTAACATGGAGGTTTTCTTCTCTGCTCTTGGCTTTATCAGGTGACCATATACCAAGCTGAAGAATCCGGAGACTCGTGTGATGAGGATACGGACATTTCTGACATTGCTGTAAGTGTGACTATGCCGAGCTCCCTCACAAAAAGAAGGACATTCCGTTTTAACCCTTTTTTATTCTGCGGCCATTTTCTTCTAACAACCATAACCTTTCCTTTTTTTCTCTCTGTGTAGACGGCTTGTTTGGGAGAGTTGTATTTCATTTCTCTCATTTTGGGGTCCATGCAGTGGATTAGAAAGCTCTCTTTTCATTACTGGGAGTGGAGCTGAAAATGCAGAACCACTAGAGATGAGCGAGTAGTATTCCATCGAGTAGGTATTGGATGGATTACTACGGGATTCCAAATACTCCTACTCCATCCAATACTATGAGCTATTCGCAGTAAATATTCCATTCAGAACCAGCGTTGATTGGCCGAATGCTATACAGTATATACAGTGTGTAGCATTCAGCAAATCAACACTGGTTCTGCAGCCGGCTCGTCTGTGAGGAGGCGGAGTCTGAGGTCGGACCACAGCAGTCTCCATTGTGGCCGATCTTAGACTCCGCCTCCTCACAGACGAGCCTCCGGCAGAACCAGCGTTGATTGGCCGAATGCTGTACACTGGCTAATCAACGCTGGCCAATTCAGAGCTGCCAGCTCTCCTGACTAGCAAGGACGAGCCTGCTGCTGAACCAGCGTTGATTTGTCGCAGGTTTATCTTTGCTAGTTGGTAGAGCTGGCAGCTTGCGGTTATGAGGGAGATTTCCTTTTGTCAGCGCAACGCAAGCGCTGAGCAGGTAAAGCGCACGGACCCCATAGACTATAATGAAGTCCGTGCGCTTTACCTGCACAGCGCTCCTCCTAAACACTCTCCTCCTGCTACTCCTGGACTTGGTGACTCTCCTTTAGTCGAATAGTGGATTCCCCTGAAACAGACATTTTCCCCATAGACTATAATGGGATTCGATATTCGATCGAGAAGTCGAATATTGAGGCTCTACTGGAAACGAATATCAAATCTCAAATATTTCACTGTTGGCTCATCTGTAATAACCACTGCACAGTGTATAGCAGCATCTGCTTCTAGCGCCCACCATTATCCGTGTGCCTGCTGGATGTTGGACCCCCGACCTATCTGATACTGTAGCGCCATCCTAAGGTTAGGCCAGAAATAGAAAATCATGGACACCCCCTTTACCCCATGTGTTTGTCAAGGAGGGGATGGGGGACAAATCTGCAATTTTTTCCTTGTTTTTTGGGCTTTGTTTTACAGCACAATCTTTATTGGGTGGGTTAGTAGGATTACACCAATCTCCTATTTATAAGGAATTCCTGTTTTGCAGGAATATTGTAACTTCAATATGTTTTTCTAAATGTCATTACAAGATTCCTGGAAATGTTCACAATGTGATGAGATGAATCCTCCTATCGCAAGACATTGTAAAAGATGTCGGTCTCTTGGTAAAGATCGGCTTCCAGACAAAACTGAGAAGACTAAGGCTTTAAAAAGAAAAGAGATGGAGGATTCCCAAGATGAAGGCATTGATGTCCCAGATGGCAAAAAAAACCAAACACACACAAGAGCTGCAAGATTGTGATGTCACTAAAAAACAGGATGAGCCAATAGAAAGCTGTGAATCCCGGGAAACGGAGGACTTCTCTCAGCCTTCCACATCTGGGAGCGTTGCATCTTGTAGTCAGGAAGAATACAGAGAAGTGGAAGCAGCTCACAATGAACGTTCAGAACAGAGTCTCCCACTTTCTAGCATTGCACCATGTGTAATCTGCCTGACTAGGCCAAAGAATGGATGCATTGTACATGGCAGAAGCGGGCATCTCATGGCATGTTTTCCATGTGCAACAAAACTGAAGAAGACAAACAAACCTTGCCCTGTTTGCAGGCAGCCAATTCAGATGATCGTATTAACCTATGTCAGCTAAAAGTCAGGCCAATTCACGTCCAAGGACCCTTCATGAAAATGCAAGAAAAAATAATTGAACTGCTTGGTCTATAGGTGCATGGTGGGGAAAGGACGATCCGAATCTTAAGTTCTCACTTGACTTGAAGGAAGCCAAAATGTCTTCCCAAATGTTTCTACTACACTGGCTTATTGAAGCATTTGCACATCTGTAAATAGGTAACATGTATATAGGGCAGACATTACTATCTGATCTCCAGTAGACCAATGGCTTCAGTGTGTAGGAGTCACCGGCACCAGTCTAGGCCCTCATAGACTTTAGTAGAAAGTTCTAGGTACATGAAGGCTCAAACCAGACCTTGTCCAAATGCAGTTTTCTTTTTCGTTGTGGACACATAATGGCAAAACAAATGCTGTATTTTACTGTCCCAACAAAGTGCTGGAGATTATATTTCATCTCATCCCCACTTCGCTGAAATAAAATGTTGCGTTTTCCCCCTAGACTTATGAGGGTAGGCACAAATGCAAAACACAGCAGAAAAGTAGTGAAAGGCGCAGGCATCTTTGGGATTGTTTTTGCTGCTTTTATTCCATGGCGTTTTTTGGGCTACATTTTGCTGTGTGCTGCCTTAGCCAAAGGGCTCGTTCACATCTGCGCCCGGGACTCCGTTTTGCAGGTTTCTGTTTCCTGCGCAAAACAGGGCAGGAGACGGAAAAGACATTCAAAAGTGTCCGGCCGTGAGTGTTTTATGCTCTCCGTGGCGTTTCCGACCCGTGGGGCCCCGGCCTTAATGAGTCTTTTTTCCTAAAGCTAACTTAGTGTCTATCCTTACAATGTGTGATCAGCACTGGTGTGACCATAGGAACACCAAGTGCCAGGCAGAAGGGGGCAGCTGCTCTTTAGGAGGCTATGTATTAGGCCCCCTCCCCCACGTGTGTGAATGCGCTGCTGGTCCTGGGTGAACATTGGGGATACATTGCTTTCCTATTAGGGGGATACATAGAAACACTGCATACAGCCATCACAAAGCAGATCTCATCATTGGGCTTCAGCCATCGGCAAAGGTGTCTAATTCATGCCTGCAAATGTTTGTGACTAGAGATGAGCGAACAGTGTTCTATCGAACTCATGTTCGATCGGATATTAGGCTGTTCGGCATGTTCGAATCGAATCGAACACAGCGTGGTAAAGTGCGCCATTACTCGATTCCCCTCCCACCTTCCCTGACGCCTTTTTTGCTCCAATAACAGCGCAGGGTAGGTGGGACAGGAACTACGACACCGGTGACGTTGAGAAAAGTAGGCAAAACCCATTGGCTGCCGAAAACATGTGACCTCTAATTTAAAAGAACAGCGACGCCCAGGTTCGCGTCATTCTGAGCTTGCAATTCACCGAGGACGGAGGTTTCCGTCCAGCTAGCTAGGGCTTAGATTCTGGGTAGGCAGGGACAGGCTAGGATAGGAAGGAGAAGACAACCAACAGCTCTTATAAGAGCTAAATTCCAGGGAGAAGCTTGTCAGTGTAACGTGGCACTGACGGGCTCAATCGCCGCAACCCAGCTTTCCCAGGATCCTGAATGGAATACACTGTCAGTGTATTCCCGTATACCCGATATATACCCCCGATACCCGTTCCAACGGTGTGCCCCCCCACCTTCACCCCAGAAATACCCTGCAAGTCCCCTAGCAATAGAATTGGGGCTATATACACCCACTATTTTTGCTACTGCCATATAGTGCCATTGTCTGACTGGGAATTCAAAGAATATATTGGGGTTACGTGCACCCACAATTTTTACTACTGGTATACAGTGCCAGTTTCTGACTGGGAATTCAAAGAATATATTGGGGTTATAAATACCCTCATTTCTTGCTACTGCCATATAGTGCCAGTTTCTGACTGGTAATTCAAAGAATATATTGGGGTTACGTGCACCCACAATTTCTACTACTGGTATACAGTGCCAGTTTCTGACTGGGAATTCAAAGAATATATTGGGGTTATAAATACCCTCATTTCTTGCTACTGCCATATAGTGCCAGTTTCTGACTGGGAATTCAAAGAATATATTGGGGTTATAAATACCCTCATTTCTTGCTACTGGTATATAGTGCCATTGTCTGACTGGGAATTCAAAGAATATATTGGGGTTATAAATACCCTCATTTCTTGCTACTGCCATATAGTGCCAGTTTCTGACTGGGAATTCAAAGAATATATTGTGGTTATAAATACCCTCATTTCTTGCTACTGGTATATAGTGCCATTGTCTGACTGGGAATTCAAAGAATATATTGGGGTTATAAATACCCTCATTTCTTGCTACTGCCATATAGTGCCAGTTTCTGACTGGGAATTCAAAGAATATATTGGGGTTATAAATACCCTCATTTCTTGCTACTGCCATATAGTGCCATTGTCTGACTGGGAATTCAAAGAATATATTGGGGTTACGTGCACCCACAATTTTTACTACTGGTATACAGTGCCAGTTTCTGACTGGGAATTCAAAGAATATATTGGGGTTACAAATACCCTCATTTCTTGCTACTGCCATATAGTGCCAGTTTCTGACTGGTAATTCAAAGAATATATTGGGGTTACGTGCACCCACAATTTTTACTACTGGTATACAGTGCCATTGTCTGACTGGGAATTCAAAGAATATATTGGGGTTATAAATACCCTCATTTCTTGCTACTGCCATATAGTGCCAGTTTCTGACTGGTAATTCAAAGAATATATTGGGGTTATAAATACCCTCATTTCTTGCTACTGGTATATAGTGCCATTGTCTGACTGGGAATTCAAAGAATATATTGGGGTTACGTGCACCCACAATTTTTGCTACTGGTATATAGTGCCAATTTCTAACTGGGAATTCAAAATGCGCAAGGCTCCCGGAAAGGGACGTGGACGAGGCCATGGGCGAGGTCGGGGGAATGGTTCTGGGGAGCAAGGTAGCAGTGAAGCCACAGGGCGTCCCGTGCCTACTCCTGTGGGGCAGCAAGCATTGCGCCACTCCACAGTGCCAGGGTTGCTTGCCACATTAACTAAACTGCAGGGTACAAACCTTAGTAGGCCCGAGAACCAGGAACAGGTCTTGCAATGGCTGTCAGAGAACGCTTACAGCACATTGTCCAGCAGCCAGTCAGACTCTGCCTCCTCTCCTCCTATTACCCAACAGTCTTGTCCTCCTTCCTCCCAAAATTCCCAAGCTTCACAGAACAATAACCCCAACTGTCCCTGCTCCCCAGAGCTGTTCTCCGCTCCTTTCATTGTCCCTCAACCTGCCTCTCCACGTCACGATTCCACGAACCTAACAGAGGAGCATCTGTGTCCAGATGCTCAAACACTAGAGTCTCCTCCATCTCCGTTCGATTTGGTGGTGGATGACCAGCAACCCACCCTCATCGACGATGATGTGACGCAGTTGCCGTCAGGGCATCCAGTTGACCGGAGGAGGAGATGAGACAGGAGTTGGAAGAGGAAGTGGTGGATGATGAGGACACTGACCCGACCTGGACAGGGGGGATGTCAAGCGGGGAAAGTAGTGTGGATGTTGAGGCAAGTGCAGCACCAAAAAGGGTAGCTAGAGGCAGAGGCAGAGGTCAGCAGCTTAGGCGAAGCCAGGCCACACCCGGAATCTCCCAAGATGTTCCAGTTCGTACCCAGCCCCGAAAAACTCCCACCTCGAGGGCACGTTTCTCGAAGGTGTGGAGTTTTTTCAAGGAATGCGCCGAGGACAGATATAGTGTTGTCTGCACAATTTGCCTCTCGAAATTGATTAGGGGCTCTGAGAAGAGCAACCTGTCCACCACTTCAATGCGCCGTCATTTGGAATCCAAGCACTGGAATCAGTGGCAGGCAGCAACGGCAGGACAAAGGCCGCCTGCCGTTCACGCCACTGCCACTGCCTCTGCCTCTGCCACTGCCACTGCTGACTGTGCTGGCGATGCACTCCAGAGGACGAGCCAGGACACCACTTCATCTGCCTCCGCCACTTTGTTGACTTCTCCCTCATCCTCCCCTGTTCCTGTCTTATCTCCTTCTCCTGCACCATCAAAGGCACCATCAGGCGCTTCTTTACAACAACCCACCATCTCTCAGACATTGGAGCGGCGGCAGAAATACACTGCTAACCACCCACACGCGCAAGCCTTGAACGCCAACATCGCTAAACTGCTGGCCCAGGAGATGTTGGCGTTCCGGCTTGTTGAAACTCCCGCCTTCCTGGACCTGATGGCAACTGCGGCACCTCGCTATGCCGTTCCTAGCCGTCACTACTTCTCCCGGTGTGCCGTCCCCGCCTTGCACCAGCACGTGTCACTCAACATCAGGCGGGCCCTTAGTTCCGCGCTTTGCACAAAGGTCCACTTGACCACCGACGCGTGGACAAGTGCATGCGGACAGGGACGCTACATTTCACTGACGGCACACTGGGTGAATGTAGTTGAGGCTGGGACTGCTTCCCAAACTGGCCCGGTGTACCTCGTCTCCCCGCCTAACATTCCTGGCAGGGACACGAGAAGAACACCCCCTCCTCCTCCTCCGCCACCGCCTCCTCCTCCGCTGTTAGATTGACCCCAGCTACGAGTTGGAAACGTTGCAGCACTGGCGTTGGTAGACGTCAGCAGGCTGTGCTGAAGCTGATCAGCTTGGGGGACAGACAGCACACTGCCTCCGAGGTGAGGGATGCCCTCCTCGATGAGACGGCAATATGGTTTGAGCCGCTGCACCTGGGCCCAGGCATGGTCGTTTGTGATAACGGCCGGAACCTGGTAGCAGCTCTGGAGCTTGCCGGACTCCAACATGTTCCATGCCTGGCCCACCTCTTCAACCTAGTGGTGCAACGTTTCCTAAAGAGCTACCCCAATGTTCCAGAGCTACTGGTGAAAGTGCGGCGCATGTGCGCCCACTTTCGCAAGTCGACAGTAGCCGCTGCTAGCTTAAAATCTCTCCAGCAACGCCTGCATGTGCCACAACACCGGCTTTTGTGCGACGTCCCCACACGCTGGAACTCAACGTTTCAGATGTTGAATAGAGTGGTTGAGCAGCAGAGACCTTTGATGGAATACCAGCTACAAAACCCTAGGGTGCCACAAAGTCAGCTGCCTCAGTTTCTCATCCATGAGTGGCCATGGATGAGAGACCTTTGTGACATCCTACGGGTGTTTGAGGAGTCCACAAGGAGGGTGAGCTCTGAGGATGCGATGGTGAGCCTTACAATCCCGCTCTTGTGTGTTCTGAGAGAATCCCTGATTGACATCAGGGATAACTCAGATCACACAGAGGAGTCAGGGATAGCATCCGATCCGTCACAGCTGGAGAGTAGGTCCACACATCTGTCCGCTTCACTGCGTTTAATGGAGGAAGAGGAGGAGGAGGAGGAGGAAGAAGAGTTGTTCAACACCATTCAGCCAGGGCTACTGAGGGAGAAGTTGAACCTTGCTGGTGTGGACCATCACCTGTCCAACTGGACCCTAGACTACCTGACAACCCGCCCTCAGTATGTGAGAGCCCGGGACTGTGTGTCTGACACTGTGATCTGTAGTACGGGGGCACCACAAGGTCCAGTTCTTGCCCCATTCCTCTTCACACTGTACACTGCTGACTTCAGGCACAACTCATCCAGCTGTTACTTACAGAAGTCCTCCGATGACTCTGCTATAGTCGGCCTTATCACTGATGGCGACGATAGGGAATACAGAGACTTAAACCTGGACTTTGTTGAATGGTGCCAGCGGAGCCAGCTCAGGATTAATGCTGGGAAGACCAAGGAGATGGTGGTGGACTTTAGTAAACGGAGGAGTGCTCCGACCCCGGTGGAGATCCAAGGAACATGCATTGAGATAGTCAGGACCTATAAGTATCTGGGCGTGCTCCTCAATAATAAACTAGACTGGGCTGATCACCTGGAGGCGCTGCACAGAAAGGGCCACAGCAGACTCTACCTGCTCAGGAGGCTGAGGGCCTTCGGAGTCCAGGGGACACTACTTAGGGCTTTCTTCAACTCTGTGGTTGCTTCAGCCATCTTTTTCGGTGTGGCCTGCTGGGGGTGCAGTCCATCAACCAGGGACAGAAACAGACGTGACAGTCTGATCAGGAGGGCCAGCTCTGTCCTGGGGAGCCCCCTGGACCCAGTACAGGTGGTGGGTGACAGAAGGATACTGTCTGTGGTGACCTCCATGCGGGAGAACAAATCCCACCCCATGTATGGGACCTTGATGGGACTTGGAAGCACTGTAAGTGACTGTCTGCTTCACCCCAAGTGTGAGAAGAAGCTATCGCAGGTCCTTCCTTCCAATCGCGACCGGGCTGTATAATCTACATCAAACCAAGCGAAGACACTCTGCACAGACAACTAAATGACTATGAATGTCCTCCTTCTTTCTTCTCTGTTCCTTAGCTGCTATGGACTCCTAGTATATCTTTCTCAGCATATGTGTGTCTACATCTGTAATATATTACTGTGTATTATCCTGTATCTGTATTACTATGCAGCTGAAACATACTGAAATTTCCCCACTGTGGGACTATTAAAGGATTATCTTATCTCTTATCTTATCTTATACTCCCTGTGTGTATACACTAGCTAGGCCAGTCCTGTTATAGTCCTTATTATATAATCCACAAGATACAGGTATTTCTGTGAGTATCTGTATTCTGCCCTTTACTTACAATAGACAGAGTAGGCCGTTCCGTGATTGGCTATATTTCAACACGTGACCTTCCGACAATGAAGTAGTCGACAACATACTATGTTAAAACCCATAAGAAGTAGGCATTTTTGTGATTGGCTACATTCAATCTATTTATTATAGATAAAGTAGGCCGCTTTGTGATTGGCCACATCTTAACACGTGACTTTTTGATAATGAAGCAGTAGATAATTCCATCATGTTAAAACCCATAAGAAGTAGGCATCTCTGTGATTGGCCAGTTTATCTCTATATACATCATGGATGAAAGTAGGCCACTCCATGATTGGCCATATGACATCATGTGACCTTTGTTAAACTACTTAGTGGCCATCCACAGTAAAAACCCATAGGGAATAGGCGACCCTGTGATTGGCTACAGTCATCTTCATATACAACGTGGACAAAAGGAGGCTGTCATGGGATTGGCTACATAACAACATGTGACCCTCTGACAATCTAGTAGTGGGCATTCCACTATGGCAAGACTCATAGGAAGTAGGCAAATCTGTGATTGGCTGGTTCTACTCTATATACACTATGGGCTAAGGTAGGCCAGTCTGCTATTGGCCACATAACAACATGTGATCTTTTGCAAACTAAGCACAAGCACCCTTCTATAGTAAAAATCCATAGAAAATAGGCAACTCTGTGATTGGCTACAGTCACTCCTATATACACTATGGACAAAAGTAGGCTGTCTTGGGATTGGCTATATAACAACACATGATCGATCTTGCTCTTGGATACATAAGTTCTCCTTCAGGTCCGATGCCATTTCCCATGTCACTTAAATAGTAGGCAGTCCCCCTATTGGCTGTTAGGACCTTCATAGACTATAGTGGGATATGTAGGCTCACATATGTGCCGTGGTTATAGAAGATGTCTGAGTGACCAATCATATTTGTCCACATGTTTTCTTTCAAGTCCGCCATCGATATAAAATAGGGGCGGAGCCTAAGATGGGTCGCTCTATTCTGATTGGCTCCAAACTTTAAAAGCACACGGCCACATCTATACAGTATTTTTCTATTAACATACATCCCTATTTTATAAACTAGCCACTATATATATATATATATACAGAAACATAACTTATTCATTACACATTGATCATTTCAGTATCATTTTAAACATTTTAATTACAAATGCTGCCGGCCATGTTTTCAGTAAAATGTCATTCTTTTATTATTGTTTCTGACTATTTGATTGTGATCATTATTGCTATTACTTTATTATATGTTTGTTTTGTGTTTTTCTGGATGGGAAATGTGACAATGTAGAGTGGCTGGATTCTTGCTCCGTGTCGGTGTCGTCTCTCCGCACACGCATGTAATATGACCATATTGACTTATCAACTCTTCTGGCAAATTTTGCATCCTGGAAAGAGATAAATTAGGATATATAATTAGGAAAGAAAGATAAGCAATTTTGTTATTGAAAACTTTATTTCTGTTTGTTCTTTATCTTCTTTTCTCTGACTGGTGACCACTTCCGCTATTATGCAGTAGGCAGGTACTTCCGGACATATGCACATCCTAGTTCTTTTAGTATATAAGTTCTCATTGAAGAGTTGCCAACATGCCATGATTAAGGTGCTTCGGCACTGAAACGCGTCGGCGTTAAACACTACCACCTCTGTACATGGACTACATTACTCTGAGATGTCCGAATTTTTAATGTGAAAAATAAAAGCGAAGTTTTAATCTAATCTCCCGACACAAGAGTTCTGGCTGCTGGATCCTTTTTTCTTTACTGCATCATTGCGGCTCCGACCGGAGGGAGTCTTTTACCTGACAATCCGTGAGGACTCTCCAGGAGAACACCGGAAATATGGAACTGGAAGGCAACAATTTTTCTCTTTTCATTTTGGACACTGCTCAAAAACTATCTTACTATTAAGGGGCTGAATGCATACCATATTTGTTTGCAGTCCTGTTATACTCCCTGCGTGTATACACTAGCTGGGCCGGTCCCGTTATACTCCCCGCGTGTATACACTAGCTAGGCCAGTCCCGTTATACTCCCTGTGTGTATACACTAGCTAGGCCAGTCCCGTTATACTCCCTGTGTGTATACACTAGCTGGGCCAGTCCCGTTACGCTCCCCGTGTGTATACACTAGCTGGGCCAGTCCCGTTACGCTCCCCGTGTGTATACACTAGCTGGGCCAGTCCCGTTACGCTCCCTGCGTGTATACACTAGCTGGGCCGGTCCCGTTACGCTCCCCGTGTGTATACACTAGCTGGGCCAGTCCCGTTACGCTCCCTGCGTGTATACACTAGCTGGGCCAGTCCCGTTATACTCCCCGCGTGTATACACTAGCTGGGCCGGTCCTGTTACGCTCCCCGTGTGTATACACTAGCTGGGCCAGTCCCGTTACGCTCCCTGCGTGTATACACTAGCTGGGCCAGTCCCGTTACGCTCCCTGCGTGTATACACTAGCTGGGCCGGTCCCGTTACGCTCCCCGTGTATATACACTAGCTGGGCCGGTCCCGTCACGCTCCCCGTGTGTATACACTAGCTGGGCCGGTCCCGTTACGCTCCCTGCGTGTATACACTAGCTGGGCCAGTCCCGTTACGCTCCCTGTGTGTATACACTAGCTGGGTCGGTCCCGTCACACTCCCTGCGTGTATACACTAGCTGGGCCGGTCCCGTCGCGCTCCCTGCGTGTATACACTAGCTGGACCGGTCCCGTTACGCTCCCTGCGTGTATACACTAGCTGGGCCGGTCCCGTCGCGCTCCCTGCGTGTATACACTAGCTGGGCCAGTCCCGTTATATTCCCTGTGTGTATACACTAGCTGGGCCGGTCCCGTTAAGCTCCCTGCGTGTATACACTAGCTGGGCCGGTCCCGTTACGCTCCCTGCGTGTACACACTAGCTGGGCCGGTCCCGTTACGCTCCCCGTGTGTATACACTAGCTGGGCCAGTCCCGTTATATTCCCTGTGTGTATACACTAGCTGGGCCGGTCCCGTCGCGCTCCCTGCGTGTATACACTAGCTGGGCCGGTCCCGTTACGCTCCCTGTGTGTATACACTAGCTGGGCCGGTCCCGTTACGCTCCCCGTGTGTATACACTAGCTGGGCCAGTCCCGTTATATTCCCTGTGTGTATACACTAGCTGGGTCGGTCCCGTTACGCTCCCTGTGTGTATACACTAGCTGGGCCAGTCCCGTTACGCTCCCTGCGTGTATACACTAGCTGGGCCAGTCCCGTTACGCTCCCTGCGTGTATACACTAGCTGGGCCAGTCCCGTTATATTCCCTGTGTGTATACACTAGCTGGGCCAGTCCCGTTACGCTCCCTGCGTGTATACACTAGCTGGGCCAGTCCTGTTGGCGCCTAAATCTGACAATCCTCATTCTATACACTAGCGGACCTGAAAGAGAACAAGGACAGTGGAGTCGTCTCCTATTGGCTGAAGCCATCTATCTCGGCGCTGATTGGCTGACCTCACAACTGTTCGGCATTTGGAATGTCCCGCTTATTGTACGTGACCGGCTCACACACGTAACAATCGTACAGCGCGTGTCTTATCCCGATATATTGTGATAGGTTTGCGCATGTCACTGATGCAGATTGTCAGCTGTGGCGGCCACATACAGCTCAGTGTGAATTAGGCCATAGATCTGTAGCCTCGGTCACTATAACGAGCAGTAAATACCGGATAAGGGTGCATTCACACTGAGTAAACGGTAGCTTATTTTGTAGAGTAAAATTACACTTGTAAATTTTGCTATCCCATTGACTTCAATGATATTTTTTTACAAGTGTAAAAATACGCCTGTAAAAAATACGCCTGTAAAAAATACGCCTGTAAAAATACGCCTGTAAAAAATACGCCTGTAAAAATACGCCTGTAAAATGTCATTGAAGTCAATGGGATAGCAAAATTTACAAGTGTAATTTTACTTTACAAAATAAGCTAGCGTTTACTCAGTGTGAATGCACCCTTAATCTGGACTAGAGGCGCCGAAACACAAGCGGGAGTTCTGGCGGGATCCCCTCACCATTCATTCAATGGAATTTCAAATAGACAACGCAATGACGTCACCGGCGTCTTCATGAAGGCGGAGCCAGCTGATCCTAAATGTCCAATCCTGTAAGTGCTCGGCGATTACGTCACAACAACGATGTTCCTCCTGATTGGTGCTATTTCAATGCCATAGAGCCTCATTGATTGGCTTGGATAACAACCAATCACTGGCGCCGGCTGCTTGTCCTTGCGGGTATAAATGAGGAGGCGGCCTAAGCGCTGGAGCTTCACGGAGATTCACTCGTAGGAAGAAGGATGTCTGGACGCGGCAAGCAAGGAGGCAAAGCTCGTGCTAAGGCCAAGACCCGCTCATCCCGGGCGGGACTTCAGTTCCCCGTCGGTCGTGTGCACAGGCTTCTCCGCAAGGGCAACTACGCCGAGAGGGTTGGTGCTGGTGCTCCCGTCTACCTGGCGGCCGTACTGGAGTATCTGACCGCTGAGATCCTGGAGTTGGCTGGTAATGCTGCACGGGACAACAAGAAGACCCGCATCATCCCCCGTCACCTGCAGCTGGCCGTGCGCAATGACGAGGAGCTGAACAAACTGCTGGGTGGCGTGACCATCGCCCAGGGAGGCGTCCTGCCCAACATCCAGGCCGTGCTGCTGCCCAAGAAGACCGAGAGCAGCAAGCCCAGCAAGAGCAAGTGAGCGCCGCTCCCACCCCATCCGTCTATACAAGCAAAGGCTCTTCTAAGAGCCACCACCTTGTCTACAGCAGAGCTGCCTCCTGTCTACAATACGGGCTGTCCGTCTATTCTGAAGCCAACTCCTGGCCCGACCGGCGGCCCTTACAGGGAAGCACCGTGGGTTGACTGGGAAGGAGGGAGGAGGATTCACTCTGTAGGGAGATGTGGTGCGGGCGCGGGGTTTTGTGTCAGGTCGGGCTGGTGGTAATCTGCTAATGCTCTCTTCCCAGGCAGGTAGTATAAACGGAGCTTAGATATAACGGGCGGGCGGGCGCTGATACAAAGCCGAGGTGAGCGCCGGCTCCTCCGGGTGACGCTTTGTCTTTTCTCCCCGCTCACACGGTTGGTGGTTTTGAAATTCCCGCTCAGTCGCAGTGACCGTTACAACCCGCGCGAGAGCCGGCAGCGTCACGTGGCGCAGAGAGAAGGGGCGCGAATTTCAAACCCTCCCCAGAGCTGAGCCCTCTCCAACTGAAGAAGATTCAGCAGCGGACTGGGGCGGCCCTCAGGTTATTGTAGAAGGATGTGCGGAGTAGGCATATACTAGGTACGGAGAGGAGGGAGGGAGATGTGGTTGCGGGCGCAGGGTCTTGTCAGTTAGGGATAGTAATGGCTGTGCTCATCCTAATCCTCTCTCCCCGCCAGGGCACAGCCCACGGTGGCAGGTTTAGAAGTGCCGATGAAACGGGCGTTAAAGGGCTGATCCGGGCGAACCTTTGTCTATCTTCCCGCTCAATCGTAGATTCCCATTCATTCAGTGACCGTTACAACCCGCGCGAGAACCGACAGCGTCAGGTGGTGCAAAGGGAGAAAGGACGCGAATTTCAAGCCTCCGCCTGTCTATTACATCCTCCGCTGCTGCTGCTGCGAAGTAAGATTGAGTCAGCAGTCAGTGGGGGGGGCGCTCAGGTTACTGTAGAGGGCGCTGCAGTTACATATGTGCCTGTTATACATACAAAGGAGGTAGACGAGATATCGCTAACTCAGTGACTGTAAGGGAAAGGGTAACCTCTCTATTAGCAGCCAGTGAAGGCTTCTCTTCTCCCCTCCCGAGAGGAGAAAGACAACGGCTACAGCTCGTCTGAGGGAGGATTTGGTGGCTCTGAGAAGAGCCTTTGTGTTGTCAGACGGTGCCTGGGCAGATTTAAGCCCTCTCCCCACGAATCCTGCGGGCCAGCTGGATGTCTTTGGGCATGATGGTGACCCTCTTGGCGTGGATGGCGCACAGGTTGGTGTCCTCAAAGAGCCCGACCAGGTAAGCCTCGCTAGCTTCCTGCAGGGCCATGACGGCGGAGCTCTGGAAGCGGAGATCCGTCTTGAAGTCCTGGGCGATCTCTCGGACCAGGCGCTGGAAGGGAAGCTTACGGATCAGCAGCTCGGTGGACTTCTGGTAGCGGCGGATTTCACGCAGAGCGACTGTACCAGGGCGGTAGCGGTGAGGCTTCTTCACTCCGCCGGTGGCGGGAGCGCTCTTCCTGGCGGCCTTAGTGGCCAGCTGCTTGCGGGGAGCTTTCCCTCCGGTGGATTTGCGGGCGGTCTGCTTGGTTCTGGCCATCGCTTCAGTATAGACGTTACACAGCGGTGATATGAGCTGAGGAGCGGAAAGAGCGACATATTTATACAGCCGGGGCTCGTCCTCATTGGCTCATGGAAAGCCCGCCCCCTCCATCTCATTGGTTTATTTCTACAGTTCAGCATTAGCGCTCATGCCCCTCCCCCAGACCCCGTGCAGCACGGCGCTGTACAGCCCCCGCCGGCATGCATCAGGCTACACAGGGGACAATCTGTGGCGTTCCCCCCCGCAACATAACGAGGCGATTAGAACCTGTAAACCTGAGGAGAGAAACGGAGGGAAATTCAAACCTGGTGGAAGCGCCAATCAGCTGCGGAGGGCGGGGATTATGATGCTGGCACTGGTCACATGACTTGCTGGTCCAGTAGAACAGCGCGCAGACAGCGGCGCTCATTTGCATAGCCCGCCTATAAATAGGGCTGCGCTGGGAGGAGCACAGACATTATTTTCTCTCATTCTCGTGTGGGAAAAGATCACCGTGCTACCATGCCTGATCCCGCCAAGTCTGCCCCAGCGCCCAAGAAGGGCTCCAAGAAAGCCGTGACCAAGGCCCAGAAGAAGGACGGCAAGAAGCGTAAGAGGGCCAGGAGGGAGAGCTATGCCATCTACGTGTACAAGGTGCTGAAGCAGGTCCACCCCGACACCGGCATTTCTTCCAAGGCCATGAGCATCATGAATTCCTTCGTCAACGACGTCTTTGAGCGCATCGCAGGAGAAGCCTCCCGCCTGGCTCACTATAACAAGCGCTCCACCATCACCTCCCGGGAGATCCAGACCTCCGTGCGCCTGCTGCTGCCCGGAGAGTTGGCCAAGCACGCCGTGTCCGAGGGCACCAAGGCCGTCACCAAGTACACCAGCGCCAAGTAATCGGCTCCATCACCTGCTCTGTACTATCACCCCAAAGGCTCTTCTAAGAGCCCCCCCACCCCTTCCACACTAGAACTGCTGAGCCCTTCATTTCTGGTGTTTATTCCCCGGACCAGAGGCTTTATTTATCCCGATCCGTTTTGTCATTGTATTTATGGACGTTACACCGCACTGTTTGTATTATCCTCAAGGCGAAGGAACTTATCCGCCTGATAACCTCGTATCTATCGCGTGTATCTACATCTGCGCACACTGGCAAAGTAAAGGAGAAACTTTAGGCAGTGCACACTGTACAGCGACGGGAACGTTCTTAAGATTTATGCATTTGTTCACACGTTCCCTGAAGCTTAAGAGCGTTTATCTCCACGCTCTCCGGTATTCCTACAATAGCCGCAGCGACAGCTCCAGCCCTAGAGGGCAGAGGAGAGGTGGGTGGCGGGGACAGCTCTGTTCTCAGGAGGATGTGGCGGCTCTGAGAAGAGCCTTTGGGTTATGTAGTAGAGAGTCGGGGAGCGGCGGAATTAACCTCCGAAGCCGTAGAGAGTGCGGCCCTGGCGCTTGAGCGCGTACACCACGTCCATGGCGGTGACGGTCTTCCTCTTGGCGTGCTCGGTGTAGGTGACGGCGTCACGGATGACGTTCTCCAGGAAGACTTTCAGGACACCGCGAGTTTCCTCATAGATGAGACCGGAGATGCGCTTGACGCCTCCTCTGCGAGCTAGACGGCGGATGGCAGGCTTGGTGATGCCCTGGATGTTATCCCGGAGCACCTTCCTGTGCCGCTTGGCACCGCCCTTGCCGAGACCTTTCCCTCCTTTACCGCGACCGGACATCTTCTGTGCTGCTGCTGACAGACTAGAATAAGCGTCCCTCCGCACAGCCGCCTTTTATATAGAGAGTGGTCGGACCAGAAGGAGAACCCTGCTATGATGACGCAATTATGGGGCGTGTCCTGAAGCCACTCCCCCCTCCCCCGCTTTCCTCCTCTGATTGGCAGAACTCTCACCCGTTAGTGATTCGGAGCTTTCCCGCTCATATCCTACAGTTCTCGCCGCCTCTCCCTGTCCCTGCTGCCGCTCTCAGCTCGGCCCCGGAGACAATGGACGTCTGCCGGCTTTCTCCACCCGCCCCAGTGTCATCACAAACCTACTGCTGGGAGCCGGAGCTCCACCAGACAAGTCATTCAGCTGCAGCACAGACAGTGCGTTATAAATACAAGAGAACACGCTGAACAGGAGGCAGCAAAGATCCGAGTTTCTGGGTCCAGAAGTGACCCCGAAATAACGGTGTGCGCTCTCAGGGGAGAACGAGCCTGGACGCCGGGAGGTTGTACTGGGGGAGAAGGGGATGAGGCTGGGTGACGAGCTCTCAGGGGAGCCCCCTCCTCAGCCTGTGTAGGAACGAGTAGTGTCAGGCGGGGGCTCCCCTGAGAGCGCTTGTCACCCAGCCTCATCCCCCTTCTCCCCCAGTACAACCTCCCGGGCGTCCAGGCTCGTTCCCCGCTGATCTGATACAGACCTGGCATTGTGTATCGTTTGTCCCCCTACCACAAGCACGCACACAGCCGCCCGCCGTACACCGCAGCGACCCCCGGCATCAGGCTGCATTCGGGACTGCAGGGATTGTGTAGCTCAGACATACTGACAATTCCTCCTCCTCCTCCCCCCTTATCCAGACAGAGGCCCCCGCCAGTAACGAGGAGGATGCGCGGCCAATCTACTGGATTACTGCCCCTATAAACCCTCAGCGGCCTCAGCTTTTAGTCCTCATTACTACCCCGCTGGACCGGTCACCTGGAGAAACCTGCGGGGATGTTACCCTGTAGTGACCGCTCATGTGTCGGTGCGGATACGGGAATGGAGCCCTGGTCATAGGATTGCCGTTAATATGACGCCCCCGCCCCCCGCTGGCTGGGGAGATAGCGATCATACAGCTCTGCCGGGACAAGGTGGTGGCTCTGAGAAGAGCCTTTGTGGGACAAGTACAGGGCTGCTCGGGCTTATTTCTTAGCCGCGGGCTTCTTGGCTTTAGCAGCCTTCTTAGCCGGACTCTTGGCAGCTTTGGGCTTGGCCGCCTTCTTAGCTGGGCTCTTGGCAGCTTTGGGCTTAGCCGCCTTCTTAGCCGGGCTCTTCGTCACCTTCTTGGCTTTAGGAGCCGCCTTCGGCTTCTTGGGGCTCTTGGCCGCTTTCTTGGCGGCCGCGGCAGGCTTCTTGGCTTTCTTCGGGCTCTTGGCCGCGGTCGGCGCCTTCTTAGGAGACTTAGCCGCGGGCTTCTTGGCGGCAGCTTTCTTGGGCTTGGCCGCTGCAGGCTTCTTCTTGGCCGCCTTGTCCTTACTCTCCGCCTGCTTCTTGTTCAGCTTGAAGGAGCCGGAGGCGCCGCTGCCTTTCACCTGGATCAGGGTTCCCTTGGTCACCAGAGCCTTAAGGCCCAGCTTGACACGGCTGCGGTTCTTGTCTGTATCGTAGCCGCCAGCAGCCAGCACCTTCTTCAGGGCGGCCACAGACACCCCACTGCGCTCCTTGGAGACGGACACGGCTTTGACGATCAGCTCGGACACGGTGGGACCGGAGGATTTCTTGCTCTTCTTGGCGCCCCCTGCGGCTGCTTTCTTCGGCTGCTTCTTGGATTTGGCGGCCGGTTCGGCGGGAGGGGGAGCAGCGGCGGCGGCGGGCGCGGTTTCTGCCATGATACGAATCGAGCTCTAATTCCTTTCCTAGACGGGAAAACACTGGGGCCGGAGCAGCCGCCGCCTCTTATATGCACAGCGGTGCGCACTGATTGGCTGCTGAGCGGCCTCGGCCTCACCTCCTATTGGCTGTCACTCAGCACAGGGCCAGAGTCAAGCTCCGCTCTCCCCGTGTGCTTCCCTGCCCGGGATCAGAGCCCATTACCGGCTAGAACCGGACAGGAGAGCTTCCATTCTTCGTGTCTCCCCACTCCCCGACATCCTCCCTAACAGTCCCTGGCCGTCACTGGCGGAGGTGCGGGGGTGGTGCGGAGAGGAGGCCCCGGGATTTCCGCCATAGCACCCCCACATCTGTCCATCACTATCTATGCAGGAAGATGAAACCGCTGCGGGAGCTGCCCCCTTCTATTCCCGGCGCTTGTCACCATCCCCGGGATCTTTACCACAAGCTCTATGCTACAGGAAGCTGATTGTACGATGCGGGGACAAGCTGGAGCTGCTGAGAGCCGGGGAGGGTAACACAGGCGGCGGCTCCGCTCACTGCCGGCTCCCTGTCCTCACATCAGATAGATACATATATATATATATATATATATATATATATATATATATATATATATATATATATATATATATACTGCAGACAGGGGGGCCGCTTCTCATGGGGCTCTGCCCTGCAGCAATGCCTATACACCGGGCAGAATAGAAAAGCGGGGACATTGTGTATATACAGCTGTCTGCACAGAGGCGTGTAGGATGGGATGATGGCTGGAGGTGATTTCAGTCTCCTGCAGTTACACGTATTATATAGGATGGGATGCATACAAGGTGATAGTGATCCAAACCTGACAATCACTACCATCATGAACTATTGAAAAGTTTGTCTTTGCTTCAATGTGTCAGTTTAGACCCTGTGCGATCTGTATGGCAATTACAATCCACAACCAACAGCACAGTAAGACACATTACAGATAGACACACGGCCATACAGCAAGTCGTTGTGTGGGGATTGCAGTCAGAAGTAGCAGCTCCAGGTGTCAGTGTGAAAGCGTGACTGCCCAAAAACTGGAAATAAAATATGATGACATCAATGACATTTCCGCCATATTTATGTTTTTATGACCATCCAGACGCCAGCAGATGATCCAGAAACCCTAACTATGTAGGAACCCTAAAATATGCTGGATATTGGCTAAGTGTCCCCAAGGGTTGCATCTGGGAATGGAGTATCATTGAAGCTGCAGGTCTGGCGTACCCCGACTTCTCAAAGCATTTGGGATCTCTTGTTAGGCACATTACACCGATATGTTTTATTCCCGGGAGTTATGGCGTATTTGTAAGCCGTGTACCGAGGTGGGCTCCCCAGGATACAGCGAAGTCACGAACAAAGGAAGTGAGTCCAATTCAATTTAACCAAGATAGGACTTTACTTAGTTTAGATAACCTCTTTTGTCCAAAAGAACACTCCCAGGTATTACATTTACACAGCCTAGAGGCTGGGACCCTGGTGTTATACAGCACGGTGCCCACTAGTGTGGCCTTCAATATACTCCAAGCTTTTACCTACATGCAGGCTGCGCCTATGCAGCTGCCTGTTACCTGTTATTACCCTATTACACAGGAACAATTCAGTGTGTGTGACACAGGCATCCGGCGGTGTAACACCAGGGTTTACAATCTTATCACAATACTACTAAATTCCCCCCAAACCAAGTACAACTAAGCAAGTATAATAGTTGGTTAGCTTGCAAGCCAAACAGTGTAAAGTTAAACTAAATGTTGCTCCCAGACTTCCTTACAAGTCCCTCTCTGGGAGATATAACTCTGTAGAAATCCTCTGTGACTTAGTCCTTTTACCAGACAGGTAGATAGTTCACCAGTATTGCAGCCTGGGGTGATGATTATACCTAACTAACTAACTACAGGCTTTTTACTCAGTCCCAGCTATATGGTGCAAAACTTGCAGTGTGGTGCGTGCACGCTTACTTCTGTTGGGTACCTTTTAGTCTCTGTTAGCATCCGGGTGAAGAGGAGCTCCTCGGACAGCATGCGGTCTCACTGGCAGTCTCACTTCTCAGCGAAGTCTCTGACAGTAATCTTCTCCTTAGGATGGTGTCTGGACAGACTCTGAAAGTCTCAAATCCACAGCTATTCTTGCTGTGGCTTCTCCCTCCAAGGACCCTCTCTGCACAGTGATGTCTCCACAGCTCTCTCTTCTCTAGAGTCCAGCACACTCTGACTCAAAATGGCTCCTAGAACCTTCCTACAACGATCAGGGTTTCCACATCAATCTTCCAGGGGCATGCAGCCTTTTTCCTTTTACTTGTTATCTTGCAACAGCGACCTCTCGTGGTCAAACAACAAAATGTCAGGTTATGAAAACACCAACTCAATTACACATTGCACATTCACTACACAGGGGCTGTTTCACCCTCTTACATGCCACCCCACTAGAGGTTGACGTCCCTGGCAACCTTTCCCATATAAACTCATCTTGCGCATAGCGCTGTGGGGGTACCCCAGCATTGGACCTGGCTGTCCTACGCAGAGTCACAGAATCAGGGGCACCCGGCACACCCAATGATGGCTGTTCTGCAGGTTGTACAACTCCCTCCCTGGGCGGCAAACTAGACTCGACTTGGTTCCCTGGATCGGCTGGGGCAGGGACAACCCACCACTCATCGTCTAAGGGGGTTTCCCTGGTAACAATGCTAGGAGCCTGTACCACCTCGTCGGCCACCGAGTGTTCAAAATTGCAGCGTCTTAACATGTTACGGTGAAGGTTCCTTGAGGGTCCTCCAGTCCCTACTGGCTGTACCTCATACACTGGAATATCAGGGTCTACCTTTCGCTTCACAACATATGGTACCGCCTCCCACCGCCCATCCAATTTTCCCGTTGGCCTCTTGGCCCTGACAATCACACGATCACCTGGGGCGTACTCATCCCTCTGCACAGGCCCTGGGTTGGGGTGTACTATTTGTCTCATGCGTTCACCCACAACCTTATGTACTGCTCTCAGTCGGCGACGGTGTTCTTGCGCCCATGCGGTAGTGCTCCTTGGAGGAGGCTGCATTGGATCTGGCATGTGGAGATCCTCAATCTCTTGACCTGCCCTCCCAAACATCAACATGTGTGGAGAGTAACCAGTGGTGTTGTGTACTCTATTGTTATAGGCCCACATCAGTTCAGGTAGATACTCTGGCCACCGAGCTTTTTGACTATCCTCTAGCGTCCGCAACATCTGTATCAAGGTGCGGTTGAACCGCTCGCATGCCCCGTTCCCCTGTGGATGATATGGGGTCGTGCGAGAACGTTCGATCCCATAGAGTTGATACAATTCACTCATCAAAGCCCCCTGAAAGCACGCCCCCTGATCTGAATGGATTTTCTGTGGACACCCAAACACTTGTATAAAGTGTTTGCAGACCGCTTCGGCAGCGGATTCAGCCGTCTGATCTCTGGTGGGTACAGCTACTGCATACTTTGTAAAATGGTCCGTCATAACCAAACAGTAAGAATGTCCTGAGGTAGAATACCCAATCTGTACATAATCAATCATTAGAATTTGCAGGGGGGCAGATGTTTGAATAGTTTGTACAGGGGCACGTTGTTCGGGACTTTTACTCAGCCCGCAGGACCGACATTGAAGACATGCCTTGGTCACCATCTTTCCCAAATCTGGACAATACACAAATCGTTGGAGCCATTGGTACGTTTTGGCACTCCCAAAATGGGCCCCACTCTCATGAGCTTCCTGAGCGGCTACTGGTCCCAATGACATCGGGATGACAATCTGTTGCCGGTGTTGCAGCTCTGACTGTATGTATATGGTCCGACATAGGAGTCCTTGGATGACAACCAGCTTATCCCACTGTCTCAGTAACTTCTGACCCTCTTGGGTTAAGCTAGCCCGCTCATTCGGCCGTGGCCAGATCTTAGTCCGGATCCACTCTTTCACTTTACATAGGTCCGGACAACTATTTTGAACCCTTTCCCAATCTTCCAATGTCTTCCCCAGCACCATCGGCATCCCTGAAGCCACCCCACTTGAATGGGTTATGTTCTGGAATGGCGGTATTCTGCCGAGGTGTGGGATTTCACTGTCTTCTAGCCCTTCCTCTCCACTCTTGGTTGGCAACCCCACAGGGACTCGGGAGAGGGCATCAGCGTTGCCATTCTCTCTCCCTGATTGGAACTGGATACGGTATTGATACTTGGAAAGGCGGGACATCCACCTCTGCTCAAGGGCACCTAACTTAGCGTTCTCTAAGTGTGCTAAAGGGTTATTGTCTGTCATCACAATCACTTCTGCACCCGTCAGATACTCTGTGAATCTTTCAGTCATGGCCCATACAAGTGCCAAAAGCTCCAACTTAAAGGAGCTGTAGTTGTCGGGGTTACGCTCTGACTCCCTTAAGGACCGGCTGCCATAGGCAATCACCCTCTCACGTCCATCTTGAACTTGAGATAGCACAGCTCCCAAACCATGTAGACTTCCATCGGTGTACAACAGGAATGGCTTATCAAACTGTGCATAGGCCAGGATCGGGGTACTGGTCAGAGCTTTCTTTAACCCCTCAAAGGCTTCTTGCTGTCGTGGCCCCCACTCAATGGGGCGATTCTTGGGTCCACCAGCTGTGCCTCTCAGTAGTTCATTTAGGGGGCCAGCCCGATGAGAGAACTTGGGTATGAATCTCCTGTAATAACCGGCCAACCCTAGAAAGGCTTGTACTTCACGCAGGGTTCTTGGTTGGGGCCACTTCTGGACAGCCTCCACCTTGCTGGGCGCAGGTTGTACCCCTTCCGGAGTGACTACATGTCCCAAGTACTCTATTCGCTGCTGGAATAGTTGACACTTCTTGGGCTTGATTTTTAGCCCATGATCACGCATTCGCCCTAGGACCTGCCGCAGCTTTTCGAGATGATCTTCAAATGAGGACCCAAACACTACAACGTCATCCAAATATATCAATACCGACTCAAAGTTTAGGTCACCCAAACAGAGTTCCATCAACCGCTGAAATGTCCCTGGGGCATTGGACAGACCGAAAGGCATTCTGTTAAACTCATAGAGTCCCATGGGTAAGATAAACGCTGTCTTGGCCTTGTCCTTTTCGGCCACTGGCACTTGCCAATATCCACTGGCCAAGTCAAGCGTTGAGAAATACTTGGCATGACCGAGGGAGGATAGTGACTCTTCAATCCGTGGAAGGGGGTATGCATCACGGACGGTCTTAGCATTTAGTTTCCGGTAATCTATGCAGAAACGGAGACTTCCGTCTTTCTTCCGCACCAAGACCACCGGAGCAGCCCATGGGCTCTTACTCTCCTGGATCACTTGATTCTCCAGCATGCTAGCCACCATTTCTTTCACCTCCTGATACATCTTGGGGGGAATCTGCCTATACCGCTCCCGAATAGGCGCAGCGTCGCCAGTGGGGATTTCGTGTTCAATGGCGGTAGCACACCCGAAGTCTTCATCGTGTCTTGAAAACGCCTCCTGGAATTCCCACAGAGTGTCCTCCAGAAGCTTCTGTTGTCCCGGGGTCAGAGACCGGCGATCTACTCCCATCAGAGACATGATCACTTGGCCATTCCACTCTGCCGTTGGAGCCTGCCTTTGCTGGACCTTCACAGCATAGGTCCAAGACGACCTCCCATCAGGCTGCAACGTGAAGCTCTTCCGGCGAAGGATGTCACCCCCGGGCACGTGAACTTCAGCCAGCAGGGTATTCCCAGGCACGAACAACTCACTGTCCAGAACGTTGAGACAGCGTATAGGCACACACCCATCCTTCACAGTGGCAAGTGCTCGGGCTACCAGAGGGCGGGTCTGCGTTTCTCCCTGCAGGGCAGGCTCTATCAAGACCTCTAGTCCATTTAATGGTCGTCCAGCCCCCACCGGAAGCATCACAATATTTTCCTGTCGCGGTGGAATCTTCATTGGGGCACTCAGCGGCACCTTCACGTATCCAATGGAGCGCCCTGCCATGGTGCTCTTCTGCAAACTACAGCTCCTCACCATCTGCTGTAGGACCTTCTGAGTCGGCCGGTGTGTGGTGGCCCGCTGCCAGTATTTAGGTCCTTCCTTTGCATAAAGGTGATGATCTAGGTCTCTCAGCACGTTCATGCCCAGCGTCACATCGAGTCCTCTCCTGGACGGATGGTCTATCAGCACGATCCCCTTTTTGCCAATGTCTTGCCCAAACAGCCGGACCCGCATCCAGACGATCCCTTGTACGTCCATCGCACCATTGTTGGCAGCTATCAACCGGATGACACTTCCATCCTCTGGCTCCATCATATGTCCGAAGTGTCTCTCGAAGAACTCCAGGGGCATCAGGGTGCACTCCGATCCAGTATCAACTAAGCAGCGTACCTTCTGGCCCTCCAGCTCAGCTTCCATAACGGGGCTGCTAGCATATAGATCGCATTCATCACATACGGGGCTTGATTGTTGGTGAACCGCCACAGGACGCCCCGTTACTGCGGCGGTCGGGAGTTTAAAGCCGGCTCGGGTTCCACCTCCCCCTTACACTCTCTGGCGATATGGCCATACTGTCTGCAACTCCAGCAGAGGGGTCCCCTTGATCCCTGTCCAGCTGATGAGCCTCGGTTGGTGGGTCCTCGGCCACGGTGTACTCTCAGCGGGGGAGAGTAGGACGATGCGGTCATTTCTGGAACCATGGATTGACCTGCTCGCATCTGGGACACCTCCAGTCGGAGTTCTCTCATTTCTGCCCGTAGAGCCTGGACTACATCCTTTAAGGACCCTGGGTCTTCAGGACCTCCACGGGTCCCTGTCACTTGGGTGCTACTCACAGCCTTCACATTCACAGCCACGGGCGCTTCTTCCCTCTCTACAGCAGCCAGGTAAACATTATAGAATGTCAGGTTGGCATCTGCCTGGATCATCTCTTGCAGTTTATCCTGTAACAACTTATTGGATAACCCTAGGATGAATTGATCTCGTAGCAGCCGGTCCACTTCTTTGAAGGCTCCCATAGCCTCTGAGTCTCGTCGCTGCACTTCATTCAGCATCTCTTGTAAGGCGTTAGAGTATTGCGTTAAAGTCTCACCCTCCCTCTGTGACCGATTGAAGAAGTTGCTCCGCAACTGCGCTACCTTGGCACGCCCTCCCTGAGCTCCCTCTAGCAGAGAAAATATTTTTTCTAAAGTGTCTCTTTCCGATTCGGGCCGTACCATCACTGTCCGTCTAGCGTCACCTTCTAGGGCCCCTAATGCTATCTCTGCACGCAGTTCCGGTATCAGGTTGCTCAGTCTAACTATACTTCGTACCCTTTCAGTCCAGTCCTGCAACGTCATATTATTACCGTCAAACTTTGGCAGATGCTGCATTAGTGCCCCGGCCGATAAGTACCCCACTTGGGCCGGCATCCCCAGCGCTGGGGCTTGCTGTGCAGGGGCACCCTGGACCACCACAGCTGGTGCCAGGGGATTCTCTCCCGCCACATTCCCGTCCATGAGGGTCGCTGTATCCTGCCGACTACGCCAAGTTGTAAGCCGTGTACCGAGGTGGGCTCCCCAGGATACAGCGAAGTCACGAACAAAGGAAGTGAGTCCAATTCAATTTAACCAAGATAGGACTTTACTTAGTTTAGATAACCTCTTTTGTCCAAAAGAACACTCCCAGGTATTACATTTACACAGCCTAGAGGCTGGGACCCTGGTGTTATACAGCACGGTGCCCACTAGTGTGGCCTTCAATATACTCCAAGCTTTTACCTACATGCAGGCTGCGCCTATGCAGCTGCCTGTTACCTGTTATTACCCTATTACACAGGAACAATTCAGTGTGTGTGACACAGGCATCCGGCGGTGTAACACCAGGGTTTACAATCTTATCACAATACTACTAAATTCCCCCCAAACCAAGTACAACTAAGCAAGTATAATAGTTGGTTAGCTTGCAAGCCAAACAGTGTAAAGTTAAACTAAATGTTGCTCCCAGACTTCCTTACAAGTCCCTCTCTGGGAGATATAACTCTGTAGAAATCCTCTGTGACTTAGTCCTTTTACCAGACAGGTAGATAGTTCACCAGTATTGCAGCCTGGGGTGATGATTATACCTAACTAACTAACTACAGGCTTTTTACTCAGTCCCAGCTATATGGTGCAAAACTTGCAGTGTGGTGCGTGCACGCTTACTTCTGTTGGGTACCTTTTAGTCTCTGTTAGCATCCGGGTGAAGAGGAGCTCCTCGGACAGCATGCGGTCTCACTGGCAGTCTCACTTCTCAGCGAAGTCTCTGACAGTAATCTTCTCCTTAGGATGGTGTCTGGACAGACTCTGAAAGTCTCAAATCCACAGCTATTCTTGCTGTGGCTTCTCCCTCCAAGGACCCTCTCTGCACAGTGATGTCTCCACAGCTCTCTCTTCTCTAGAGTCCAGCACACTCTGACTCAAAATGGCTCCTAGAACCTTCCTACAACGATCAGGGTTTCCACATCAATCTTCCAGGGGCATGCAGCCTTTTTCCTTTTACTTGTTATCTTGCAACAGCGACCTCTCGTGGTCAAACAACAAAATGTCAGGTTATGAAAACACCAACTCAATTACACATTGCACATTCACTACACAGGGGCTGTTTCACCCTCTTACATATTCACAAAAGATGTATGATTTCTCTCTCTCTCTCTCTCTCTCTCTCTCTCTCTCTCTCTCTCTCTCTCTCTCTCTCTGGGCTTAATGCGGGACATTAGGTGGTCGGGTCAGTGGTGGAAGATTCCAGGAAGAGGGCAGAGCTGAGAGCCCTTTATAAACTGATGAGGTCCATGATTTCAGGGTCAGATGGATTGGAGGGGCGGCTTATTAGCCTGGAGATCGATAGAACTACATCCTGCTGACAACCTCTGCCAGGCTAGAAAAAGGTCTGATTGATTTTATTTCCATATTCAGACAGATATGATCTTTGCTCCTGTCTATCTTATTGTGCCACATGTGGTCACAGCTCCCACCACTGCCCCTACTCAGCCAGACATGCCCTGAAACTAGTGGACATAAAACAGTGACAGCAGGTCCGCCAATAGGCCAGTACTGCTGCTACTGGCGTCAGGGGCCCGGCCAGAGGACGCAGATCTGAGTTGAGCACATACGCGGCTGAAGCGAGGAGCTGACACAGGTCAGCTCCTCGCTTCGCCGCTGCCGCCTGTCTCGCTGACACATATGCGGCTGAAGAGAGGAGCTGACCTGTGTCAGCTCCTGACTTCGCCGCTGCCGCCTCTCTCGCTGACACATATGCGGCTGAGCCGGTGTCAGCTCCTCACTTCGCCGCTGCCGCCTCTCTCGGTGACACATATGCGGCTGAGCCGGAACCCGGCTCAGCCGCATATGTGTCAGCGAGAGAGACACCCAGCGGCGAAGCGTGGAGCTGACCCGTGTCAGCTCCTTCCTTCAGCCGCATGTGTCAACGAGAGAGACGCGCAGAGAGCGGCGAGGGAGCGGAGGAGAAGGTAAGTTTAATGTGGAGGTGGAACGTGAATCTGGGGGCAGATGAAGAAGAGGACGGCATGACACTGTGGGGACATGAATCTGGGGGCAGATGAAAGAGAGGACGGCATGACACTGTGGGGACATGAATCTGGGGGCAGAGATGGGGACATGAATCTGGGGGCAGAGATGGAGAGGGGACATGAATCTGGGGGGACATGAATCTGGGGGCAGAGATGGAGGGGACATGAAACTGGGGGCAGAGATGTGGGGACATGAATCCCTGGGCAGAGATGGAAGGGGGACATGAAACTGGGGGCAGATGAAGGGTGTATATGAAACTGGGGGAGAGATAGAGGGGGGGCATATAATTTACGGGTGACTGTAGGAGGATTATACTGTGTGTGGGCACACGAAAAATTAATGAGTGGGCGGAGTCAACACAAAAGTGGGCGGGGCTAAATTTGTTGCGGCGCGCTAAGCGCGCCACACATTTTGTCCCTCTTTTAGCTCTTCAAAAGTTGGGAGGTATGGAGATGGGGGGACATGAATCTGGGGGCAGAGATGGAGGGACATGAATCTGTGGGCAGAAATGTGGGGACATGAATCTGGGGGCAGAGATGGAGGGGACATGAATCTGGGGGCAGAGATGGAGGGGACATGAATCTGGGGGCAGATGAAGGGTGTATATGAAGCTAGGGGAGAGACGGAGGGGGACATATAATTTACGGGTGACTGTAGGAGGATTATACAGTGTGCGGGCAAATGGGAAATTAATGAGTAGGCGGAGTCAACATGACAGTGGGTGGGGCTAAATTTCTCGCGGCGCAAAGCAAAAATGGCAGGGGGGGGGGGGGCAGACACTTAGGCTTTATGGGGCCCCAAAATTCCTGATGGCGGCCCTGAGTGACAGGATGTATCATTCGCAGTGGCAGGGCTGTTGGGTACCATCACATGGTGCAGGAGGATTCAATGGTATGGGCTGTATTCTGTGATACTCCTTAGGATAATGTGATATTCTCTACATAGTTCATACCATCACCAATAGACAGATAAGCCAATGTGGACAGCAAGAGCCCCGGGGCCAGGCACCAATTCCAACATGGCAGCAGACTAGTGGTTATAAGCCAAGTTGCTCATCTGAAGAGTCTGACTTTCCCTATGCCTATCCCGAAACACGCCATCAGGTATATTCTGTTACCCTAGACCATCCAGACTTCAGGGCTACTGGGTGTCAGATTAGCAGAACGCACTGTACTGTCATTTATGTGAGGCTTGTACTAGAACTAGAACAGTCATAGCGACTAGAGATGAGCGAACAGTGTTCTATCGAACACATGTTCGATCGGATATCAGGCTGTTCGATGTGTTCGATTCGAATCGAACATCACGTGGCAAACTCCAAAAAAAATTGATTCCCCTCCCACCTTCCCTGGCGCATTTTTTTGCACCAATAACAGCGCAGGGGAGGTGGGACAGGAACTACGACAACGGGGGCATTGAAAAAAATCGGAAAAAGTCATTGGCTGCCGAAATTAGGTGACCTCCATTTTAGACGAATAGTGGATTTCAAATCCGGGTCATATGAGAATGTGAACTGTGTGAGTAAGAGACAGGGATAGCTGTACAGGCAGGGATAGCTAGGGATAACCTTTATTTAGGTAGGAATGTTATTAAAAATAACTTTTTGGGGCTCTATCGGGTGTGTAATTGTGATTTTTGTGAGATAAACCTTTTCCCATAGGAATGCATTGGACAGCGCTGATTGGCCAGAGTGCGGAATTTGACCAATCAGCGCTGGCTCTGCTGGAGGAGGAGGAGTCTAAGATCACTCCACACCAGTCTCCATTCTGGTCCGACCTTAGACTCCGCCTCCTCCAGCAGAGCCAGCGCTAATTGGTCGAATTCCGTACTCTGGCCAATCTGCGCTGGCCAATGCATTCTATTAGCCTGATGAAGTAGAGCTGAATGTGTGTGCTTAGCTCAACTACGCTGGTGGAGTAGTTGAGCTAAGCACACACATTCAGCTCTGCTTCATCAGGCTTATAGAATGCATTGGCCAATCAGCGCTGGCCAATGCATTCTATTAGCGTGAGCTGAGTGTGCACAAGTGTTCTAGTGCACCCTCGGCTCTGTTACATCTGATGGGCTGACCAGCACACGGTGTAGTTGAGCAGAACTGGCTCAACACAGCTGAGTCTCTGCATACCCATAGGAATGCATTGGCCAGCCTTCGGCCAATCAGTGCTGGCTCTGCCGAAGGAGGCGGAGTCTAAGGTCGGACCTGAATGGAATACGGAATTCGACCAATCAGCGCTGTCCAATGCATTCCTATGGGAAAAAGTTAGCTTGCGAAAACCGCAAGCTGACAGGGATTTCCATGAAATAAAGTGACTTTTATGCCCCTAGACATGCTGTCCCAGTGTCATTTCAAGGTGTTGGTATCATTTCCTGGGGTGTCATAGTGGACTTGGTGACCCTCCAGACACGGATTTGGGTTTCCCCCTTAACGAGTATATGTTCCCCATAGCCTATAATGGGGTTTGAAACCCGTTCGAACACTCGAACAGTGAGCGGCTGTTCGAATCGGATTTCGAACCTCGAACATTTTAGTGTTCGCTCATCTCTAATAGCGACCCCTCGCTCCACCTTACTTAAGTCTATGTAAAGGAAACGGATACCTCATGGGAGCTAAAGAGGAAATGAAGGTGGACGAGTCAGTACTGCAAAAGTGTTATAACCTGAGCTGTGCCTACCAGGCAATAAGGCAATCTTTAGAAATCATGACAGATAAAGATTTATGACCGGAGCAGCCATTGACACAGGCAAGCCAAATACATAGTCCTCTCTCCTCGTAGGATTTTATAACTAGCCCACGAAAAATGAAGAATAGTGGTCGCCTTAGGCAAGGGTGATGTCATCAGGATTCGGCGCAATCAGTTCTTCTTCATCCGTCTCGGGTTTCTAAAAGATAGCAATTGTATGTAAGGTTATCGTACCATGACAGAGATATCCAATACATGGAAGCCCAGGCACAGGGCGGACAAGTCACATTTGCCGGCATAAGTCACAGTTGGGCGGACAAGTCACATTTGCCAGCATAAGTCACATTTGCCAGCATAAGTCACATTTGCCAGCATAAGTCACATTTCCCGGCATAAGTCACATTTCCCGGCATAAGTCACGGTTGGGCTTAATAGTCGGGCCCAGAGAGATTACCATGAGTGCTATCTCTGGCAGTGGGCTTAATAGTCGGCCCCGGAGGGTCGGCGGTGGGGCTTAATAGTCGGGCCCGGAGAGAGTTCCAGGGACGGCTGTTTGTCAGGGGGCTTAATGGTGGGGTCCGATCCGCCTCCCGTGGAAGCCTGCCTGGGGGAGCGGTGAGGACTCTCGAGGGCCAGCGGAAGGAAGAGGTAGTGCTGTTTTTGACTCCGGCGGAAAGTGCCGGGAGATGTGGAGTTGGAGGGTTGCCCCGAGGCGAGGTCTGCAGGGAGAACCGGGTTCCGGACCGGGCGGGCCTAGGGGAGGCAAGTCGGGCCGGGGCTCACCCTCCTGGGCAGGGTCCGAGGGGAGCTTCCCCCTGAGAGAACTTCCACTTCCGCAGACACTTTGAAAAAAAATCGGAGCCCCCGAGGAGGCCTTCCTGCGGCGAGCGCCAGGCCGGGCTGGGGCTCACCCTCCTGGGCAGGGTCCGAGGGGAGCTTCCCCCTGAGAGAATTTCCACTTCCGTAGACACTTTGTCAAAATTTCAACTTTCAAAATACTTCCGCGGGCCAGATTTCACTCCGGCGATCGGCGGCGTCATGCCTGCGGCGGTGCACCTCGGGCGGTACAAGTCTACCTTGTCTGCTTTAATCCTCTTGATTTCCCGGCACACCAGAGACTCCTTGAGGATCAGACATTCGGATTGCAATTTACTGCAAAGCCTCATTAGCACAAGATTCAGAAAGCCACTTAAGTCTTATGTTTTGCAGCAACTGTGGTTTTCTTTGATAATAATAATAACAACAACAACAACAAAAACTAAAAAAAACCTCTAAAAACCCCAGTTTGGACCAATTCATGGTGGAGGGAGCCTCTAAAAACCCCAGTTTGGACCAATTCATGGTGGAGGGAGCCTCTAAAAAACCCAGTTTGGACCAATTCATGGTGGAGGGAGCCTCTAAAAACCCCAGTTTGGACCAATTCATGGTGGAGGGAGCCTCTAAACAGCCCAGTTTGGACCAATTCATGGTGGAGGGAGCCTCTAAAAACCCCAATTTGGACCAATTCATGGTGGAGGGAGCCTCTAACCAGCCCAGTTTGGGCAAATTCATGGTGGAGGGAGCCTCTAAAAACCCCCGTTTGGACCAATTCATGGTGGAGGGAGCCTCTAACCAGCCCAGTTTGGGCAAATTCATGGTGGAGGGAGCCTCTAAAAACCCCAATTTGGACCAATTCATGGTGGAGGGAGCCTCTAAACAGCCCAGTTTTGGCAAATTCATGGTGGAGGGAGCCTCTAAAAACCCCAGTTTGGACCAATTCATGGTGGAGGGAGCCTCTAACCAGCCCAGTTTGGGCAAATTCATGGTGGAGGGAGCCTCTAACCAGCAGAGTTGTGGGAAAGCAGGGTGGAGGGAGCCTCTAACCAGCAGAGTTGGTGGAAATCAGGGTGGAGGGAGCCTCTAACCAGCAGAGTTGGGGGAAATCATGTTGGAGGGAGCCTAGTATTAGCAGAATTGTGCAACGCTTATGGTGGATGAGTATGAGGATGCGGAGGAATTGGAGAGGTTGAGTACAGACATGGAGTTTCATGTTGGGGTGCTTTACACAGGTGGGCACGAAAATGAAGGCTCTATCCAGTGGTGGTTCATTTTTATCAAAGTGAGCCGGTCGGCACTCTCAGCTGACAGACGGGTGCGCTTGTCAGTGATGATGCCACCGGCTGCACTGAACACCCTCTCAGATAGGACGCTGGCGGCAGGACAGGACAGCACCTCCAAGGCATATAGGGCAAGTTCAAGCCACAGGTCCAACTTCGACACCCAATACGTGTAGGGCGCAGAGGGGTCGGAGAGGACAGGGCTGTGGTCGGAAAGGTATTCCCGCAACATGCGCCTATACTTCTCATGCCTGGTGACACTAGGACCCTCTGTGGCGGCACTTTGGCGAGGGGGTGCCATCAAGGTGTCCCAGACCTTAGACAGTGTGCCCCTCGTTTGTGTAGACCGGTGAGAACTTGGTCGCCTACTGGAGGAACTGTCCTCCCTGCCGCCAACGTCACATGCTGGAAACATCTCCATCATATTCTGCACCAATTGCCTGTGGCAAGCATTGATGCGATTGGCCCTCCCCTCTACCGGAATAAAAGACGAGATGTTGTTTTTATACCGGGGGTCAAGGATAGCAAAGATCCAGTACTGGTTGTCCTCCATGATTTTGACAATACGCTTGTCGGTTGTAAAGCACCCCAACATGAACTCAGCCATGTCTGCCACAGTGTTAGTTGGCATGACTCCTCTGGCCCCACCGGAAAGTTCAATCTCCATTTCCTCCTCATCCTCCATGTCTACCCATCCGCGCTGCAACAATGGGACGATTTGAAGTTGCCCGGAAGCCTCCTGTATCACCATCACATCATCGGACAACTCTTCTTCCTCCTCCTCCTCCTCCTCCTCCTCCTCCATTAAACGCGATGAAGCGGACAGATGTGTGGACCTACTCTCCAGCTGTGACGGATCGGATGCTATCCCTGACTCCTCTGTGTGATCTGAGTTATCCCTGATGTCAATCAGGGATTCTCTCAGAACACACAAGAGCGGGATTGTAAGGCTCACCATCGCATCCTCAGAGCTCACCCTCCTTGTGGACTCCTCAAACACCCGTAGGATGTCACAAAGGTCTCTCATCCATGGCCACTCATGGATGAGAAACTGAGGCAGCTGACTTTGTGGCACCCTAGGGTTTTGTAGCTGGTATTCCATCAAAGGTCTCTGCTGCTCAACCACTCTATTCAACATCTGAAACGTTGAGTTCCAGCGTGTGGGGACGTCGCACAAAAGCCGGTGTTGTGGCACATGCAGGCGTTGCTGGAGAGATTTTAAGCTAGCAGCGGCTACTGTCGACTTGCGAAAGTGGGCGCACATGCGCCACACTTTCACCAGTAGCTCTGGAACATTGGGGTAGCTCTTTAGGAAACGTTGCACCACTAGGTTGAAGACGTGGGCCAGGCATGGAACATGTTGGAGTCCGGCAAGCTCCAGAGCTGCTACCAGGTTCCGGCCGTTATCACAAACGACCATGCCTGGGCCCAGGTGCAGCGGCTCAAACCATATTGCCGTCTCATCGAGGAGGGCATCCCTCACCTCGGAGGCAGTGTGCTGTCTGTCCCCCAAGCTGATCAGCTTCAGCACAGCCTGCTGACGTCTACCAACGCCAGTGCTGCAACGTTTCCAACTCGTAGCTGGGGTCAATCTAACAGCGGAGGAGGAGGCGGTGGCGGAGGAGGAGGCGGTGGCGGAGGAGGAGGCGGTAGAGGAGGAGGAGGAGGGGGGTGTTCTTCTCGTGTCCCTGCCAGGAATGTTAGGCGGGGAGACGAGGTACACCGGGCCAGTTTGGGAAGCAGTCCCAGCCTCAACTACATTCACCCAGTGTGCCGTCAGTGAAATGTAGCGTCCCTGTCCGCATGCACTTGTCCACGCGTCGGTGGTCAAGTGGACCTTTGTGCAAAGCGCGGAACTAAGGGCCCGCCTGATGTTGAGTGACACGTGCTGGTGCAAGGCGGGGACGGCACACCGGGAGAAGTAGTGACGGCTAGGGACGGCATAGCGAGGTGCCGCAGTTGCCATCAGGTCCAGGAAGGCGGGAGTTTCAACAAGCCGGAACGCCAACATCTCCTGGGCCAGCAGTTTAGCGATGTTGGCGTTCAAGGCTTGCGCGTGTGGGTGGTTAGCAGTGTATTTCTGCCGCCGCTCCAATGTCTGAGAGATGGTGGGTTGTTGTAAAGAAGCGCCTGATGGTGCCTTTGATGGTGCAGGAGAAGGAGATAAGACAGGAACAGGGGAGGATGAGGGAGAAGTCAACAAAGTGGCGGAGGCAGATGAAGTGGTGTCCTGGCTCGTCCTCTGGAGTGCATCGCCAGCACAGTCAGCAGTGGCAGTGGCAGAGGCAGTGGCAGAGGCAGTGGCAGTGGCGTGAACGGCAGGCGGCCTTTGTCCTGCCGTTGCTGCCTGCCACTGATTCCAGTGCTTGGATTCCAAATGACGGCGCATTGAAGTGGTGGACAGGTTGCTCTTCTCAGAGCCCCTAATCAATTTCGAGAGGCAAATTGTGCAGACAACACTATATCTGTCCTTGGCGCATTCCTTGAAAAAACTCCACACCTTCGAGAAACGTGCCCTCGAGGTGGGAGTTTTTCGGGGCTGGGTACGAACTGGAACATCTTGGGAGATTCCGGGTGTGGCCTGGCTTCGCCTAAGCTGCTGACCTCTGCCTCTGCCTCTAGCTACCCTTTTTGGTGCTGCACTTGCCTCAACATCCACACTACTTTCCCCGCTTGACATCCCCCCTGTCCAGGTCGGGTCAGTGTCCTCATCATCCACCACTTCCTCTTCCAACTCCTGTCTCATCTCCTCCTCCCGCACAATGCGCCGGTCAACTGGATGCCCTGACGGCAACTGCGTCACATCATCGTCGATGAGGGTGGGTTGCTGGTCATCCACCACCAAATCGAACGGAGATGGAGGAGACTCTAGTGTTTGAGCATCTGGACACAGATGCTCCTCTGTTAGGTTCGTGGAATCGTGACGTGGAGAGGCAGGTTGAGGGACAATGAAAGGAGCGGAGAACAGCTCTGGGGAGCAGGGACAGTTGGGGTTATTGTTCTGTGAAGCTTGGGAATTTTGGGAGGAAGGAGGACAAGACTGTTGGGTAATAGGAGGAGAGGAGGCAGAGTCTGACTGGCTGCTGGACAATGTGCTGTAAGCGTTCTCTGACAGCCATTGCAAGACCTGTTCCTGGTTCTCGGGCCTACTAAGGTTTGTACCCTGCAGTTTAGTTAATGTGGCAAGCAACCCTGGCACTGTGGAGTGGCGCAATGCTTGCTGCCCCACAGGAGTAGGCACGGGACGCCCTGTGGCTTCACTGCTACCTTGCTCCCCAGAACCATTCCCCCGACCTCGCCCACGGCCTCGTCCACGTCCCTTTCCGGGAGCCTTGCGCATTTTGAATTCCCAGTTAGAAATTGGCACTATATACCAGTAGCAAAAATTGTGGGTGCACGTAACCCCAATATATTCTTTGAATTCCCAGTCAGACAATGGCACTATATACCAGTAGCAAGAAATGAGGGTATTTATAACCCCAATATATTCTTTGAATTACCAGTCAGAAACTGGCACTGTATACCAGTAGTAGAAATTGTGGGTGCACGTAACCCCAATATATTCTTTGAATTACCAGTCAGAAACTGGCACTATATGGCAGTAGCAAGAAATGAGGGTATTTATAACCCCAATATATTCTTTGAATTCCCAGTCAGAAACTGGCACTGTATACCAGTAGTAAAAATTGTGGGTGCACGTAACCCCAATATATTCTTTGAATTACCAGTCAGAAACTGGCACTATATGGCAGTAGCAAGAAATGAGGGTATTTATAACCCCAATATATTCTTTGAATTCCCAGTCAGAAACTGGCACTGTATACCAGTAGTAAAAATTGTGGGTGCACGTAACCCCAATATATTCTTTGAATTACCAGTCAGAAACTGGCACTATATGGCAGTAGCAAGAAATGAGGGTATTTATAACCCCAATATATTCTTTGAATTCCCAGTCAGAAACTGGCACTGTATACCAGTAGTAAAAATTGTGGGTGCACGTAACCCCAATATATTCTTTGAATTACCAGTCAGAAACTGGCACTATATGGCAGTAGCAAGAAATGAGGGTATTTGTAACCCCAATATATTCTTTGAATTCCCAGTCAGAAACTGGCACTGTATACCAGTAGTAAAAATTGTGGGTGCACGTAACCCCAATATATTCTTTGAATTCCCAGTCAGACAATGGCACTATATACCAGTAGCAAGAAATGAGGGTATTTATAACCCCAATATATTCTTTGAATTCCCAGTCAGACAATGGCACTGTATACCAGTAGTAGAAATTGTGGGTGCACGTAACCCCAATATATTCTTTGAATTACCAGTCAGAAACTGGCACTATATGGCAGTAGCAAGAAATGAGGGTATTTATAACCCCAATATATTCTTTGAATTCCCAGTCAGAAACTGGCACTGTATACCAGTAGTAAAAATTGTGGGTGCACGTAACCCCAATATATTCTTTGAATTACCAGTCAGAAACTGGCACTATATGGCAGTAGCAAGAAATGAGGGTATTTATAACCCCAATATATTCTTTGAATTCCCAGTCAGAAACTGGCACTGTATACCAGTAGTAAAAATTGTGGGTGCACGTAACCCCAATATATTCTTTGAATTACCAGTCAGAAACTGGCACTATATGGCAGTAGCAAGAAATGAGGGTATTTATAACCCCAATATATTCTTTGAATTCCCAGTCAGAAACTGGCACTGTATACCAGTAGTAAAAATTGTGGGTGCACGTAACCCCAATATATTCTTTGAATTCCCAGTCAGACAATGGCACTATATGGCAGTAGCAAAAATTGTGGGTGTATATAGCCCCAATTCTATTGCTAGGGGACTTGCAGGGTATTTCTGGGGTGAAGGTGGGGGGGCACACCGTTGGAACGGGTATCGGGGGTATATATCGGGTATACGGGAATACACTGACAGTGTATTCCATTCAGGATCCTGGGAAAGCTGGGTTGCGGCGATTGAGCCCGTCAGTGCCACGTTACACTGACAAGCTTCTCCCTGGAATTTAGCTCTTATAAGAGCTGTTGGTTGTCTTCTCCTTCCTATCCTAGCCTGTCCCTGCCTACCCAGAATCTAAGCCCTAGCTAGCTGGACGGAAACCTCCGTCCTCGGTGAATTGCAAGCTCAGAATGACGCGAACCTGGGCGTCGCTGTTCTTTTAAATTAGAGGTCACATGTTTTCGGCAGCCAATGGGTTTTGCCTACTTTTCTCAACGTCACCGGTGTCGTAGTTCCTGTCCCACCTACCCTGCGCTGTTATTGGAGCAAAAAAGGCGCCAGGGAAGGTGGGAGGGGAATCGAGTAATGGCGCACTTTACCACGCGGTGTTCGATTCGATTCGAACATGCCGAACAGCCTAATATCCGATCGAACATGAGTTCGATAGAACACTGTTCGCTCATCTCTAGTCACAAACATTTGCAGGCATGAATTAGACACCTTTGCCGATGGCTGAAGCCCAATGATGAGATCTGCTTTGTGATGGCTGTATGCAGTGTTTCTATGTATCCCCCTAATAGGAAAGCAATGTATCCCCAATGTTCACCCAGGACCAGCAGCGCATTCACACACGTGGGGGAGGGGGCCTAATACACAGCCCCCTAAAGAGCAGCTGCCCCCTTCTGCCTGGCACTTGGTGTTCCTATGGTCACACCAGTGCTGATCACACATTGTAAGGATAGACACTAAGTTAGCTTTAGGAAAAAAGACTCATTAAGGCCGGGGCCCCACGGGTCGGAAACGCCACGGAGAGCATAAAACGCTCACGGCCGGACACTTTTGAATGTCTTTTCCGTCTCCTGCCCTGTTTTGCGCAGGAAACAGAAACCTGCAAAACGGAGTCCCGGGCGCAGATGTGAACGAGCCCTTTGGCTAAGGCAGCACACAGCAAAATGTAGCCCAAAAAACGCCATGGAATAAAAGCAGCAAAAACAATCCCAAAGATGCCTGCGCCTTTCACTACTTTTCTGCTGTGTTTTGCATTTGTGCCTACCCTCATAAGTCTAGGGGGAAAACGCAACATTTTATTTCAGCGAAGTGGGGATGAGATGAAATATAATCTCCAGCACTTTGTTGGGACAGTAAAATACAGCATTTGTTTTGCCATTATGTGTCCACAACGAAAAAGAAAACTGCATTTGGACAAGGTCTGGTTTGAGCCTTCATGTACCTAGAACTTTCTACTAAAGTCTATGAGGGCCTAGACTGGTGCCGGTGACTCCTACACACTGAAGCCATTGGTCTACTGGAGATCAGATAGTAATGTCTGCCCTATATACATGTTACCTATTTACAGATGTGCAAATGCTTCAATAAGCCAGTGTAGTAGAAACATTTGGGAAGACATTTTGGCTTCCTTCAAGTCAAGTGAGAACTTAAGATTCGGATCGTCCTTTCCCCACCATCCACCTATAGACCAAGCAGTTCAATTCTTTTTTCTTGCATTTTCATGAAGGGTCCTTGGACGTGAATTGGCCTGACTTTTAGCTGACATAGGTTAATACGATCATCTGAATTGGCTGCCTGCAAACAGGGCAAGGTTTGTTTCTCTTCTTCAGTTTTGTTGCACATGGAAAACATGCCATGAGATGCCCGCTTCTGCCATGTACAATGCATCCATTCTTTGGCCTAGTCAGGCAGATTACACATGGTGCAATGCTAGAAAGTGGGAGACTCTGTTCTGAACGTTCATTGTGAGCTGCTTCCACTTCTCTGTATTCTTCCTGACTACAAGATGCAACGCTCCCAGATGTGGAAGGCTGAGAGAAGTCCTCCGTTTCCCGGGATTCACAGCTTTCTATTGGCTCATCCTGTTTTTTAGTGACATCACAATCTTGCAGCTCTTGTGTGTGTTTGTTTTTTTTTGCCATCTGGGACATCAATGCCTTCATCTTGGGAATCCTCCATCTCTTTTCTTTTTAAAGCCTTAGTCTTCTCAGTTTTGTCTGGAAGCCGATCTTTACCAAGAGACCGACATCTTTTACAATGTCTTGCGATAGGAGGATTCATCTCATCACATTGTGAACATTTCCAGGAATCTTGTAATGACATTTAGAAAAACATATTGAAGTTACAATATTCCTGCAAAACAGGAATTCCTTATAAATAGGAGATTGGTGTAATCCTACTAACCCACCCAATAAAGATTGTGCTGTAAAACAAAGCCCAAAAAACAAGGAAAGAATTGCAGATTTGTCCCCCATCCCCTCCTTGACAAACACATGGGGTAAAGGGGGTGTCCATGATTTTCTATTTCTGGCCTAACCTTAGGATGGCGCTACAGTATCAGATAGGTCGGGGGTCCAACATCCAGCAGGCACACGGATAATGGTGGGCGCTAGAAGCAGATGCTGCTATACACTGTGCAGTGGTTATTACAGATGAGCCAACAGTGAAATATTTGAGATTTGATATTCGTTTCCAGTAGAGCCTCAATATTCGACTTCTCGATCGAATATCGAATCCCATTATAGTCTATGGGGAAAATGTCTGTTTCAGGGGAATCCACTATTCGACTAAAGGAGAGTCACCAAGTCCAGGAGTAGCAGGAGGAGAGTGTTTAGGAGGAGCGCTGTGCAGGTAAAGCGCACGGACTTCATTATAGTCTATGGGGTCCGTGCGCTTTACCTGCTCAGCGCTTGCGTTGCGCTGACAAAAGGAAATCTCCCTCATAACCGCAAGCTGCCAGCTCTACCAACTAGCAAAGATAAACCTGCGACAAATCAACGCTGGTTCAGCAGCAGGCTCGTCCTTGCTAGTCAGGAGAGCTGGCAGCTTGCTGTTACGAGGGAGCTTACTTTTTCTCATAGGAATGAATTGGCCAGCGTTGATTAGCCAGTGTACAGCATTCGGCCAATCAACGCTGGTTCTGCCGGAGGCTCGTCTGTGAGGAGGCGGAGTCTAAGATCGGCCACAATGGAGACTGCTGTGGTCCGACCTCAGACTCCGCCTCCTCACAGACGAGCCGGCTGCAGAACCAGTGTTGATTTGCTGAATGCTACACACTGTATATACTGTATAGCATTCGGCCAATCAACGCTGGTTCTGAATGGAATATTTACTGCGAATAACTCATAGTATTGGATGGAGTAGGAGTATTTGGAATCCCGTAGTAATCCATCCAATACCTACTCGATGGAATACTACTCGCTCATCTCTAGTGGTTCTGCATTTTCAGCTCCACTCCCAGTAATGAAAAGAGAGCTTTCTAATCCACTGCATGGACCCCAAAATGAGAGAAATGAAATACAACTCTCCCAAACAAGCCGTCTACACAGAGAGAAAAAAAGGAAAGGTTATGGTTGTTAGAAGAAAATGGCCGCAGAATAAAAAAGGGTTAAAACGGAATGTCCTTCTTTTTGTGAGGGAGCTCGGCATAGTCACACTTACAGCAATGTCAGAAATGTCCGTATCCTCATCACACGAGTCTCCGGATTCTTCAGCTTGGTATATGGTCACCTGATAAAGCCAAGAGCAGAGAAGAAAACCTCCATGTTACCAATGGGAAGAGGATTTCTAGGATCAGGTCAGAGGTAAAAGCTGCCTTAGCTGTACTGCCCTATGGAAATATTGTGGCCCAAAATACAGCAGCAGTAAAGCTGTGGCGGCACAAATATCTGCCAATAGGAAATCCCTACCAATATCTGGCTGAGAACACTCCCTTCCCTTTATGCAGATGCCCAGCTTTGTCACCTTCATGGTTTCCCTCCTCTGCATGCAAGTCAATACACATAGAAAGCGATTCCATAGTTGTGGACAACAAAAGTGATGTCTGCCATATGAGTGTCAGCCAGAAGGAGCAATTATCTAATGTGTATAGAGGTGTCCCAGCTCCCCCTCCCCCCACACTGACAAACAAGTGGCCCCGTCTGTTCTTCTAAAGGGAGAGAAGTCGGGAATGGCTACTTGTCTCTTGCACTTTACCATCATTTACTTTGGTAAGCAATGCAAAAAACTAGTGGCCTGATATCTAGTTACTATGAGAAGTGTGCACTAAGGCCTGGCTCACATCTCCGGGGCTATTAGGGGTTAATGCTGACTGTATCGGGGCTAGGCCTCGGCCCCAGGGTCTATTGGCCACTCATGCTCATTGCTTAGGGCTTTCTATCTGCGCTTTTTCACAGAAGCCACCTTGGATAAAACCTGCCACAACTTTAGATTGCTACAAATACACAATATACAGAATGATTTCTCCCCTGGGGCTGAGAATAAGAGCATATAGGACACATATAGGGGATGTATAGGACAGATATAAGGGATGTATAGGACACATATAGGGGATTTATAGGACAGATATAGGGTATGTATAGGACACATATAGGACCTGCTCCATAGTTTTCAGCTCTTCAATTTGGCCCAGATACACAGCCACAAAAAGAATGGCTGTATATATGGGTCCATAGAAATATATAGGTCTGTACTTTATCCGCAGTTGTAGATAAAGAGTCTGGTCATGTGCATCGCAGGTTACAACTCAATGTGCCTCATATTAATAGCAATTAACCCCATCATGTCCCTCACATTAACCCCCTGTGTGCTTTACATAAGGGACACTGATATGTGAGACATATGGAGGTAATAAGTGAACATCTTCATTATATAGGTCCTTTATTAGTACCTCCATATGTCTCACATATCAGTAACCCTTATGTGAGCCACACAGGGGTTAATGTGAGGGACATGATGGGGTAAATGCTATTAATGTGAGGCACATGGAGTTACTAACACTAAAGTAATAACCCCGAATGCCTGACAGTAATAAGAATAGTCAGTAACACACATGTACCTGGGGTTGTGTTTGCTGTCACTTTGCTCCCCGGTGCTTCCTCTCCTCCTCAGGGCTGCAGACGGCAGGAGCTCCTCCTCACATGTAACAGCAGCTCCAGGGAGCCCTTATCCTGTGCAGTGAGAGGCTCACCTCTGATTGGTGGCAGGGGACGCTCTCTCTCTCAATTTAGTGTATGAAGGTTGGGGACCGTGCCAGCAAAATCTGCCTCGCGTGCCAGGGGTTGCCGACCCTTCTATAAGAACACAAAACGTGTCCGTGCCTGCTAATCTTCTTCTAGGTTACAGTATGGGCTCCAATATCCCAGATCAGGGAATTCTATCTCCCTGCATTCTGCAGGTTCTCCACTAGAGACCGCTCTGTTCCTGTATTTGGGCAGAATTTGATTCCGTATTCATTGCACTAAATTTTCATAGACTGAAACCCCCCTATGTCCCGAATCTGCTATAAATGGCTGACAGGTGCAGCTCTCACCTCTAGGACCCTCTTCTATTTGGAGAAGGAAATCATTTGCACTGACCACAGTCTCCATACAGTTCAATGGAAATATCCAAAGGATAGGTCATCAGTATTTGATCAGTGGGTGGTAACCTATCTATCTGCAGGGTTGGGTTTGGTATGTTGGTTTTTGGCGACAGACTTCCTTTAACCCTTTCCCGACATCCACCGTCCTATCCTGCTTTACGCAGTAGATAACCGGCGCTAATGTCTGCGATCGGTCCCCGGATTGATCGGAGACATTAACTCCTCCGGCGCCACGGTCAAAGGCGCCGGAAGCGCCATTTTCCCAGCGGTGCATGGGCGCTGCCATTTTGCCAGTGATCACCGGCGCCTAGAGCATGCTCCAGGGCCGACGTCATTTTTTCATGACAGCCGGGAGCCTTGTAAAGGCCGGTGTGCTTTCTCTTTCTTTTGCAGGCTGGTCTATGCAGCCTGCAAAAGAAAGGATGATTTTTTGCAATGCATTAGCATTGTAATGCATTACATTAGTGATCAGACCCCCTGGGGTTCAAGACCCCTGGGGGGTCTAATAAATACAAAATAAAAATATATAAAAAAATATATAAAAATTATTGTCCGGACCACGTGGAAGGAGCCACCGAGGATTGCAGTAACGGCATCAATCTAGGGTCACCAAGTCCCAAAGCCGGGGCGGACAGGAGGCACCCACCGGAGCAGCCTCCGGCAGAAGATCCCGGAACACCTGCCAATTGAAGCGCGATAAAGCATCAGCCAACACATTCTCACGACCAGGGATATGGCGGGCACGGAACCAAATATTCAGACTAAGACACCTGAGCACCAAGTGGCGGAGGAGGGAGAGGACTGGAGGAGAGGACGAAGACAAAGAATTGATGGCGTGTACCACACTTACGTTGTCCGTCCAGAAGCGAATCCTGCAGTCCCTGAACTGTTGACCCCACAACTCAACCGCCACCACTATGGGAAAGAGTTCAAGGAGCGCAAGATTCCGACACAAACCGGCCTCGCTCCAGGCCAGGCGCCAAAACCCTTGCTGCCAGACGCGTCAGTGAACAAGTTTAAATCCGCATTGGTAACCTCAGACTGCTGCCACATGGCCCTGCCATTAAAATTAATCAAAAATTCCCACCAAACCAATAGATCAGATTTCAGCTGCCGGGTAATGCGGATCCTGTGAGAGGGAAGGCGGGCCCCACGAGTAGCAAGTGAGAGACGCCTAGAAAAAACCCTCCCCATGGGCATGACCCGGCAGGCGAAAACCAAGGAACCGAGTAAAGACTGAAGCTGCCTAAGGGACACTTTTTCAACCGCTAAAAAACCCTGCACCAACCCCAAAAGCTTATCCAGCTTGTCCGCTGGCAACCGGAAGCACATCGACAATGTGTCGAACTCTATGCCTAAAAAGGAAAGACACTGCGTAGGACCCTGTTTTGTCCGCCGCCACCGGAACACAGAAAAGAGCGCATTGTCAGCTTTCCGGCAGTATATAGAACTGCCTGTGGGCAAAATGGTGAAAGGTCCTCTTTAAGGGCCACAACCAGGCTACTCTCGTCTGCCATACCTCGAGGGATGAAGAAGTTTCTCTCGCAGGTGCAGTTTCAAGAGGAAGATGGCCGCGCCGGCTGCCCCTTAAGAGGAGCCGGAGCGTACCATCTCAAGACACGCCCACAAATAGAAGGGGGGGGGGGAGAAAGAAAGAGAAAGGGAAAGAGGGAAAGGATACAAAGAGACAAAGTACAGATATTTAAGACGAAACCAAGGGAAGGAAGACAGGAGAAAGCAAAGGCATGAGCTTTAACAGGGTTGAGGGAGAAGGGACAAGGTACCTTTATTTGTGACCCACCGTCTGAAATTGCCCGCTCTACAAATCTATAAAAATATTTTTCCTGTACGGTAAACGCCGTAGTGGGAAAAATAGTCAAAAGTGCCAAACCGCCATTTTTTTTCACTGTTTTGATTCTGATAAAAATTTGAATAAAAAGTGATCAAAGCAAAAGCAATTCCCCAAAATGGTAGAACTAAAAAGTACACCCGGCCCCGCAAAAAAAGACGCCCTATGCATCCCCGTACACTGACGTATAAAAAAGTTACGGCTGTCAGAATATGGCGACTTTTAGAAAAAAAAAAAAAAAATAACAACACAATTTTGGATTTTTTTTAAGGGGTTAAAATGTAAATAAAACCATATAAATTTGGTATCACCGGAATCGTAACGAAACACAGAATACAGGGGACAGGTCATTTTGGCTGCACAGTGAACGCCATAAAACCGAAGCCCATAAGAAAGTCGCAGAAATGCATTTTTTCTTCAAATCCACCCCATTCTGAATGTTTTTCCAGCTTCCCAGTACATTATACAGAATAATTAACCCCTTCCCACAAACCGCCGTACTATTACTGTGGATGCATGGTGCGCACACAGAAACTGTGTGCGCACCATGCACTGCGGGTGTCAGCCGTAATACACGGCTGACAATGCCCCGTAACACCCGCGGTCGGAACCGGGTCCGATTGCGGGTGTTAACCCCTGATATGCCGGCAGTCAACATGACCGCCGGCACCTCCGGAGTTTCGTTTTAAAATGGTGCCGATCGGCACCCCCCGCGCCAGTTTCGGGGGGTGCCGGTGTTCGTAGGGGGCAGCCTGGGGTCTGATCAGTGACCCCGGGTCTGCCCCATCACTTACCCCCTTCACGTACCTGGTTCATCCTGCCTAAAAAGGAAGCTGTCAGCCTGTGCGTCTACACAGGCTGACAGCTTCCTATACACTGCAATACACGTGTAACACGTGTATTGCAGCGTATATGTAGTGAAGCCGTGATCAGCCGATCACTGCTTCAATCCCCCATGGGGACAGAAAAAAAAAGTTGGAAAAAAGTAAAAATAAAAAAGTTTAAATAAGTTTAAAATAAATTATAAATAAATAAAGCCCCCAAAATCCCTTTTTCCCCATATACAGTCCTATGAAAAAGTTTGGGCACCCCTATTAATCTTAATCATTTTTAGTTCTAAATATTTTGGTATTTGCAACAGCCATTTCTGTTTGATATATCTAATAACTGATGGACACAGTAATATTTCAGGATTGAAATGAGGTTTATTGTACTAACAGAAAATGCGCAATATGCATTAAACCAAAATTTGACCGGTGCAAAAATATGGGCACCTCAACAGAAAAGTGACATTAATATTTAGTAGATCCTCCTTTTGCAAAGATAACAGCCTCTAGTCGCTTCCTGTAGCTTTTAATCAGTTCCTGGATCCTGGATAAAGGTATTTTGGACAAACAATTCAAGTTCAGTTAAGTTAGATGGTCGCCGAGCATGGACAGCCCGCTTCAAATCATCCCACAGATGTTCAATGATATTCAGGTCTGGGGACTGGGATGGCCATTCCAGAACATTGTAATTGTTCCTCTGCATGAATGCCTGAGGATTTGGAGCGGTGTTTTGGATCATTGTCTTGCTGAAATATCCATCCCCGGCGTAACTTCAACTTTGTCACTGATTCTTGAACATTATTCTCAAGAATCTGCTGATACTGAGTGGAATCCATGCGACCCTCAACTTTAACAAGATTCCCGATGCCGGCATTGGCCACACAGCCCCAAAGCATGATGGAACCTCCACCAAATTTTACAGTGGGTAGCATGTGTTTTTCTTGGAATGCTGTTTATTTTTGGACGCCATGCATAACGCCTTTTTTTATAACCAAACAACTCAATTTTTGTTTCCAAAATGAAGCTGCCTTGTCCAAATGTGCTTTTTCATACCTCAGCAACTCTATTTGTGGCATACGTGCAGAAACGTCTTCTTTCTCATCACTCTCCCATACAGCTTCTATTTGTGCAAAGTGCGCTGTATAGTTGACCGATGCACAGTGACACCATCTGCAGCAAGATGATGCTGCAGCTCTTTGGAGGTGGTCTGTGGATTGTCCTTGACTGTTCTCACCATTCTTCTTCTCTGCCTTTCTGATATTTTTCTTGGCCTGCCACTTCTGGGCTTAACAAGAACTGTCCCTGTGGTCTTCCATTTCCTTACTATGTTCCTCACAGTGGAAACTGACAGGTTAAATCTCTGAGACAACGTTTTGTATCCTTCCCCTGAACAACTATGTTGAACAATCTTTGTTTTCAGATCATTTGAGAGCGGGCTGTCCATGTTCGGCGACCATCAAACTTAACTGAACTTGAATTGTTTTGTAGAAAGAAATGGTCCAAAATCCCTTCATCCAGGATCCAAGAACTGATTAACAGCTACAGGAAGCGACTAGAGGCTGTTATCTTTGCAAAAGGAGGATGTACTAAATATTAATGTCACTTTTCTGTTGAGGTGCCCATATTTTTGCACCGGTCAAATTTTGGTTTAATGCATATTGCGCATTTTCTGTTAGTACAATAAACCTCATTTCAATCCTGAAATATTACTGTGTCCATCAGTTATTAGATATATAAAACTGAAATGGCTGCTGCAAACACCAAAATATTTAGAACTAAAAATGATTAAGATTAATAGGGGTGCCCAAACTTTTTCATAGGACTGTAAAATGTTTTATTATGTAAAATAAAGAAAAATAGAAAAAAACATTACATATTTGGTATCGCCGCGTCCGTAATAACCTGAACAATAAAATTAAAACATTATTTAACCCGAACGGTGAACGGCGTAAAAAAAAAAACGCAGAAAACCGCACAAAATAATGATTATTCACCACCTTTCCCTTACAAAATGTTCAATAAAAAGTAATCAAATGGTCAGATGAAAAACAAAATGGTACCAATAAAAAGAAGAGGTCTTCCCGCAAAAAAATAAGCCCTCAACCAGCTCTGTCTAGCAAAAAATAAAAATGTTATGCCTTTCAGAAGATGGCGATGCAAAAATAATTGATTTTTTTCCCTAAATTGAATTTTATTCTGCACAAATAGCAACGCATTAAAAAATAATATAAATGTGGTATCACCGTAACCGTACCGACCCGCAGAATAAAGGTAACATGTTACTTATACTGTACGCTGCACGCTGTAACCGTACCGACCCACAGAATAAAGGTAACATGTTACTTATACTGTACACTGCTCGCCGTAACCGTACTGACCCGCAGAATAAAGGTCACATGTTACTTATACTGTACGCTGCTCGCCGTAACCGTACCGACCCGCAGAATAAAGGTCACATGTTACTTATACTGTACGCTGCTCGCCGTATCCGTACCGACCCGCAGAATAAAGGTAACATGTTACTTATACTGTACGCTGCTCGCCGTAACCATACCGACCCACAGAATAAAGGTCACATGTTACTTATACTGTACGCTGCTCGCCGTAACCGTACCGACCCGCAGAATAAAGGTAACATGTTACTTATACTGTACGCTGCTCGCCGTAACCGTACCGACCAGCAGAATGAAGGTAACATGTTACTTATACTGTACGCTGCTCGCCGTAACCGTACCGACCCGCAGAATAAAGGTAACATGTTACTTATACTGTACGCTGCTCGCCGCAACCGTACCGACCCGCAGAATAAAGGTAACATGTTACTTATACTGTACGCTGCTCGCCGTAACCGTACCGACCCGCAGAATAAAGGTCACATGTTACTTATACTGTACGCTGGTCGCCGTAACCGTACCGACCCGCAGAATAAAGGTCACATGTTACTTATACTGTACGCTGCTCGCCGTAACCGTACCGACCCGCAGAATAAAGGTCACATGTTACTTATACTGTACGCTGCTCGCCGTAACCGTACCGACCCGCAGAATAAAGGTCACATGTTACTTATACTGTACGCTGCTCGCCGTAACCGTACCGACCCGCAGAATAAAGGTCACATGTTACTTATACTGTACGCTGCTCGCCGTAACCGTACCGACCCGCAGAATAAAGGTCACATGTTACTTATGCTGTACGCTGCACGCCGTAACCGTACCGACCCGCAGAATAAAGGTCACATGTTACTTATACTGTACGCTGCTCGCCGTAACCGTACCGACCCGCAGAATAAAGGTCACATGTTACTTATACTGTACGCTGCTCGCCGTAACCGTACCGACCCGCAGAATAAAGGTCACATGTTACTTATACTGTACGCTGCTCGCCGTAACCGTACCGACCCGCAGAATAAAGGTAACATGTTACTTATACTGTACGCTGCTCGCCGTAACCGTACCGACCCACAGAATAAAGGTAACATGTTACTTATACTGTACGCTGCACGCCGTAACCGTACCGACCCACAGAATAAAGGTAACATGTTACTTATACTGTACGCTGCACGCTGTAACCGTACCGACCCACAGAATAAAGGTAACATGTTACTTATACTGTACGCTGCTCGCCGTAACCGTACCGACCCACAGAATAAAGGTCACATGTTACTTATACTGTACACTGCTCGCCGTAACCGTACCGACCCGCAGAATGAAGGTAACATGTTACTTATACTGTACGCTGCTCGCCGTAACCGTACCGACCCACAGAATAAAGGTCACATTTTACTTATACTGTACGCTGCTCGCCGTAACCGTACCGACCTGCAGAATGAAGGTAAAATGTTACTTATACTGTACGCTGCTCGCCGTAACCGTACCGACCCGCAGAATAAAGGTCACATGTTACTTATACTGTACGCTGGTCGCCGTAACCGTACCGACCCGCAGAATAAAGGTCACATGTTACTTATACTGTACGCTGCTCGCCGTAACCGTACCGACCCGCAGAATAAAGGTCACATGTTACTTATACTGTACGCTGCTCGCCGTAACCGTACCGACCCGCAGAATGAAGGTAACATGTTACTTATACTGTACGCTGCTCGCCGTAACCGTACTGACCCGCAGAATAAAGGTCACATGTTACTTATACTGTACGCTGCTCGCCGTAACCGTACCGACCCGCAGAATAAAGGTCACATGTTACTTATACTGTACGCTGCTCGCCGTAACCGTACCGACCCGCAGAATGAAGGTCACATGTTACTTATACTGTACGCTGGTCGCCGTAACCGTACCGACCTGCAGAATGAAGGTAACATGTTACTTATACTGTACGCTGCTCGCCGTAACCGTACCGACCTGCAGAATAAAGGTAACATGTTACTTATACTGTACGCTGCTCGCCGTAACCGTACCGACCTGCAGAATAAAGGTCACATGTTACTTATACTGTACGCTGCTCGCCGTAACCGTACCGACCCGCAGAATAAAGGTCACATGTTACTTATGCTGTACGCTGCACAGGGAAAAAAATAAATGCTAAAAAGCAATGCCAGAATTGATGTTTCCTTTTACATCCCACCCAGAAAGAGTTAATAAAATGTAGTCAATACGTTACAGGGCCCAAAATGGTGGCATTGAAAAGTACATCTAATACCGCAAACACCAAGCCCTCATATGGCCACATTACCAGAAGATAAAAATAAAAATCTAGCTTGTACAATGTGAAGACAAAAACCCCAAAAGTCGCCAAATCATTAGAACGTAAGTGGTTGCAACGAGAAGGAAATGTGTAAGCGGTGCGAGTGTTTTCAGGGGACCCCCCATATTTAGAGCTTATGAGAGAGAATACACCAGCGCTGATCCCCCAGAATGCCCCTCTTCCCTGTCCGTGTCATAGGAGCTAGTGGGAAAATAGAATGGGATTTGGTGTGCCCAATTTACTCCGCACAGCTTACACATTCACTTCGGGGTTACTAATGCTCACTACATCACTTAATAAATTCTTTGAGGGGTGCGGTTTTCAAAATGGGGTCACTTTCTAGAGGTTTCCACTGTTATGACTCCTCAAGGGCTTTGTAAATGCGACATGGCTCCTGAAACTGATCGCAGCCAGATCTGCCCTCTAAAAGCTCTTTGGCGCACCTTCCCTTCTGCGTCTCGCTGTGCGTCCATATATTAGTTTACACCCACAAGTGGGGTACTGTGGTAGTCGGGAGAACTTGCATAACAAATTGTGGGAAGTGTTTTCTCCTTTAACCCCTTGTGAATGTGCAAATTCTAGGGCTAAACGAAAATATTAGTAAAATAAATTCAAATTTGAAATTTCACCTCCATTTTGTATTAATTCCTGTTAAGCACTTATTGGGTTAAATTACTAGGTATATGTTGTTTTGGCTTATTTAAGGGGTGCAGTTTTGAAAATGGGGTGATTTATGGGGGGCTTTAATACAAGGGTCTTTCAAAACGCCTTCATAACTGGATTAGTCCCTTTAAAAATGGGTTTTGGAAATTTCTTGAAAATTTTGAATATTGTTGTTTCACTTGTAAACCTTATAATGTCCATAAAAATGAAAAGGGCGCCTAAAGTTTGATGCCGACATAAAGCAGAGATCTGGGACATGAGATTTAGGATATACAGTCCTATGAAAAAGTTTGGGCACCCCTATTAATCTTAATCATTTTTAGTTCTAAATATTTTGGTGTTTGCAGCAGCCATTTCAGTTTGATATATCTAATAACTGATGGACACAGTAATATTTCAGGATTGGAATGAGGTTTATTGTACTAACAGAAAATGTGCAATATGCATTAAACCAAAATTTGACCGGTGCAAAAGTATGGGCACCTCAACAGAAAAGTGACATTAATGGGGGCGGAGCCTGACCGCGTGTGGCGATGGCTGCTTGAATTGTTAGCTCCGTCGCAGGGATCCGTCTAAATCGCCTTTACAAGCTTATTTTCAGCTGCAACATGGTGAAAGTTGGCCGTGATCGGTCTAACGACCTCCTGGACCAGAGAGGACAACATTCGCAGCAGGCGGGCATGCAGAAGTTCCTAAAGAAGCAGCCCGCGGGCTCGCCTGCTACTACTGCCCAGAGGAAAATGGCGCCTGAACATGCGGGCCGGCCGGACGAGGTGAGAGAGACTTCCCCTGAATCTGATGAGGAAGGTTCATCACACGGAGGCAACCCTGCCCCGATCTCCAAGGGATATTTAAAGAAGGTTTTGACTCAGGCACTTGCCCCAGTATCTGCCGAGCTTGCAGCCTTACGTGCAGACTTTAACAGCATCACCCGGCGGGTGGACGTGGTAGAATCCTGCCAGGGAGAAGTGATACAGGCGGCATCTGCAATGTTGGAGCGCCTGGAGGCACATGCTGCACACCTCAACAACACTTACCTGGTCATGGAGGACCTGGAAAACAGGAATCGTCGCCGCAACCTGCGCCTACGTGGTCTCCCTGAGACCTACTCTCCTGAACAGCTCCCCGATGTTGCAAAGGCGATCTTCACCTCTCTGGTCGGTGAGTCGGCTGCCTCCTTTATGTCCATAGAAAGGGTGCATAGAGCCATACGCCCGAAGCCCAATGCAGATGAACCACCCAGGGACATTGTCTGTGCGCTCCTCTCCTCAGCGCACACTACTGAATTGCTTAGAGCCGCACGCGATAAGTCTGATCTGTCTTTCGAGGGGCATGCCATACGGTTTTTTCAGGACTTAGCTCCCTCGACTCTACAAAAACGCCGCGTTTTGAAGCCCCTTTTGGACCAGTTAAAGTCCAGAGGGATACGGTACGCCTGGCTGTTCCCGTTCGGGCTTTCAATCCTGAAGAACGGGAGGCGATTTACGGTCCATACGCCTCAGGACCTGGATTCCCTATGGGAAGTGCTTGATATCCCTCCCCTGTCTCTCCCTTCTTGGATGCCCGTGCAGGAAGATTTTATCCCTGTGCCCCTGCCACCTGCTCTCCCCCTGGAATCCTCACGTCGCACCGGGAGAAACAAATCTCCGAAAGTTCGGAAGGCCTTATTGAAAGCACCCGGGACCCCTCTCTCCGGACTCGCCCCCATTGGTGACTGATTTCCTGGATAGTTAATGGAACTACCACCTTTTTCGCCTGGAGCCCGATACTCGGGACATTTATACCCTGTTGTTGGCTGTACTCTCTCCCATATCCTAATCGTTAGCCTTACCGGGTTTATTCATGCTGATATTTGTCTCTCATGCACTAATTATTATGTTGCTTAGGTAGGCATAGGCATAGAATGTGTTTTATTCGTTATCTCTGAAATCTTGCCTATCCAGGCTATATATCCCTCCTTCCTCCCCCCCCCCTTGCCCCCCCTTCCCCTTCCCCCCCTCTCCCCCCCCCAACTCCCCCCCCCCCTTTTTTATTATTTTTTTTATTTTTATTATTTTTCTTTTATTTTTCCTTTCCCCTTACTCTCCCTCTCCCCCTCCTCTCTCTCTCCCCCCCCCCCCTTCTTTTAGTGGTTTCGTTTCTATTGCATTCCAATGCCCTGATCTACTGTATGTGCCGCACTATTTTTGCCTGTGCCCGAGTATATGCAATCGTTCCCCCCTCCCGACCCCCCCCCCCCTCCCTTTCTCCTATTTCCCATTCCCTTCCTTCCCTTGCATTTATCTCTGGTTTAAATTATATGGATGACTGGTTTCTGGGTCTTTGGCTCCTAGTTAGGTCTGCTACTATGTACCCGTGTACCCTGATCCGTTATTTTTGGCTTTATGCAATATTAGCACTTACACGTTCTCCTCCCTTTCCCCCCCCCTCCTCCCCCTCCCCTCTAGGACACTCCCCTATCCCTATAGCGGAACCTCGCTCTCTAAGGCACCGTATAGACATTTGGACTGCGTGCAGTTGAAGTGCTGCTTCCCAGCAATCCAGTACCCCCTCCCCCCCCCCCCATACCTGTCCCTCCCTCCGGTACGCCCTTGCCTTCGAAGGCTTCATGACGATTATATACTATATGAATACTGTAATTGCCATTGCTCTCAGCCTCTTTGGTGTTGCTTTTGGCCTTTGGCTAATAATTTGTGACCCTCTGTCCATATATGTTCTTACTTTATTGTTTTTTTTTTTCGCAATTTAAAGCTGAGGCCGTCTGTTTTTTGTTTTGACCACGGCGGCCCTGTATTCACTGTTACCATGTTTGCCATAACCATAGGCGATCGACGATCCCGTACAGATCAGGGATATTCTTCACCCCGTGTGCACATCTACTGTGTGCGTTCTGGTATTCATTTACCTGGTTACTGTGTGAATTGCTCTGTTTTTGTTTGCTTTGTCTGGTTTTCTTTTTATTTCCTACAGCTGTATGGCCCTGCCAGAACCAGTGCCTCATAGGTGGTAAGTTGACTGCATATTGCACGACCCACATTCAAGTTGCAACTTCTCTATCTCTTCTTTGTTAGCTCATCCTTCGCCTACATTTTCACGCTTTCTCTCTCTTCTCCTCCATCTTTCACTTCCTTCCTCCTCTTTTTCTCCCTCTTCCTTTCTCTCCCCCCTTCCTAGCCCTCCCTCCATCTAGTCCTTCTCGTCCTTCCCCCCGTGGAGACTTCAGGCAATGGCTTCACTGACCTGTATGTCTTATAATCTGAAAGGACTCAACTCCCCTCAAAAGCGCAGACACGCTCATCTGTTCTTCCGCAGACAGAAGGTTGGAGTAGTCTTTATCCAGGAGACTCACTTTAAGAGCTCTCAGATACCATCCTTTCCGAAATCACACTTCTCTCAGTGCTTCCATAATCCTCACCCCTCTTCGGCCTCGAAGGGGGTGTCTACACTTATTCAGAAGTCCATTCCTTTTGTTTGTTCTGGGCAGTACACGGATGCAGAGGGGAGGATACTGATCCTCAAAGGTTCCATTGCCTCCGAAAGATATACGTTTGCCAACTTCTATGCTCCAAACAGGGGTCAGGTAGCCTGGCTCCTTGCAGCACTCCAAACGCTTCAACTATTCGCTGAAGGCGCCATTGTCCTAGGTGGAGACCTTAACTTGTCGCTTAATTATCTACTAGATTCCACCTCTACACGCCAGCCTATCGCTCAGCGGGCTCTGAAACGGGTCTTGACGGGCCTACAGGACCTACACTTGCTTGACATCTGGAGGCTACAACACCCTGTAGATAGGGATTATTCCTTCTACTCTATCCCTAGTGCCACGTACCATAGACTAGACTACCTCTTTGTCTCCAGAAGCCTACTCTCGCAGGTAACGGCATCCTCTATTGGGTCTTTTACTATTTCTGATCATGCCCCTGTTCAAGCCACGCTGCTTTTGCAGCAACTCCCCAAACTGTCATGGACCTGGCGACTGAACGAGACGCTACTTGATGATGCCGAGAACGTGAAACTCTTATCGGATGAACTGGATTCCTTCTTTGCCTTAAACTCTACCCCTGATGTAAGCCAGCCAGTGATCTGGGAGGCCCATAAGGCCTATATTCGAGGTGTACTTATATCCCTTGCTTCTAAAGTTAAACGCCGCAGGCAAAAAGAGGTTGACGATCTACTTAATCGCATCTCCTTGCTGGAGAGACTCCACAAACAGTCATTATTGATCTCTCAACTTGCAGAACTGACTCTTTTGCGAAGTAAATTGTTGGAAATCCTGAACCGCAAGGCCGCTAAGCAATACCTTCAATATAGGAAATTGCTTTACGCCCATGGCGACAAGGGCGGAAAGCTAATGTCGGGCCTGCTTCGGAAGGAAAGGGAGAAGTCCTTTATTTCCCATATTTTCAACTCGGACGGTATCCGATGTGACTCCACGGAGGCTATTGCTAAGGAGTTTGTGTCCTACTACCGGAATTTGTATAACTTGCCCCTGGACCCCGCTACTGCTCCTGACAGGTCAGTCTCTATTAAGGAATTTCTTAGGCAACTGTCTCTCCCTTCTCTATCTCAGGACTCTGTGAAATCACTCCTTCAACCGATCTCCCTAGAGGAAGTTGAGGAAGCACTGCATAGTATCCCTACCGGGAAAAGTCCCGGTCCAGACGGCCTACCGCTCTATTACTATAAAAAGTTCGCCAAAACTCTGCTACCCCAGCTGTCCCTTTTCTGTAATGCCTTGCTGAAGGGCGATTCCCTACCCTCACAATCCCAGGAGGCTCACATTGTGCTGATCCCTAAGGAGGGGAAAGATCGTACCCATTGCTGTAATTACCGCCCTATCTCACTCCTCAACCTGGACATAAAACTCTGGGCTAAGATAATCGCCAGGTGCCTGCAACCCCTGGTACCCCTGTTAGTTCACGAGGAGCAATCCGGCTTTGTGCTAGGACGGGAGGGGAAACACAATACAGCGAAACTGCTCCCGCTGATACACTTTGCCCACAAGCGTAGAATACCATTGGTTCTTCTCGGTGTAGATGCCGAGAAGGCCTTTGACAGGGTACGGTGGGACTTTATGACAGAGGCATTGCGCAGATTTGGTATCCCGGACCAATTTGTCCAGGCAATCCTATCCCTGTATGCTAGGCCCTCAGCGAAATTGAAACTCAACGGTATCCTGTCAGATAGTTTCCGGATTTCCAACGGTACCCGACAGGGCTGCCCCTTATCCCCTACTCTATTTGTATTAGTGATTGAATCCCTCTTACAGGCGGTTAGGCAAGAACCAACAGTGCAAGGGGTACGGGTAAACGACTTGCTACTTCAATCCACGGCTTCCGCCGATGATGTGCTCTTTATTATCTCTAACCCAGCCGATGGCCTGCCCTCTTTGATGCGCTTACTTATGGCATATGGTGCTCTGTCCGGATACAAAGTCAATTTTTCAAAGTCGGAAGTACTAAACATAACACTCCCTTCTGCTGTTGTCGCCAGACTGCGGGGCGCCACCCCTTTCAAGTGGTCTTCGCAACCCTTGAAGTACTTGGGGATTTATTTGACCAAGGACTTGGGTTCTCTTTATTCCGCTAATTTCCCCCCGCTGCTGGAGACGTTGAAACGACTATTGGCTTCTTATGAAGGCCTCCCTCTCTCCTGGTTTGGCAGGAAAAATCTCCTGAAAACATACGTGATACCCAAAATCATATACTGCATGGCTATGTTGCCGATTGCCTTGCCACCTGCCTTCTTTGCCACCATCAGACGTTTGTTCACGAAATTTGTCTGGAGAAACAAAACCCCCCGGATTTCATGGCAACAACTGACACAACGGAAGCCACAGGGTGGGATTGGCCTCCCTGACATGCTGAAGTACTATTCCGCCGTCCGTTTGACCTGGTGGTCGGAATTGGCTGCTCCATTGTTCTCCAGAGCCCCTGCGGCTCTACTTCAAGGGAGCATGGATGTACCTCTTCAAGCGGTACTCTGGTTCCCGCATCTGTACCGTCCCTATATCTCAGCCTCCTATGCTCTTATACCTGCTCTCTCCGGGGTACGCTCTGACCTTCCTGAGGCCTTGGTCCCGGCCCCCTCCCCAATGCTGCCTCTATCCCTTGTTCCACATCTGGTTGACTCATCCCTGAGTGCCTACCCAGACCTATGGGAAACCTTCTGTGGCCTTACCCTTAATGATATTGTCACTGCTGATGGCTTTCTCCCAATAGAGGAACTGCTCACCCTTTTTCGGGTAGACTCTGCCACGTTTCTGCATAAAAGACATCTGGAGGTGATCTTTCGCAAATTGCGAACATTATTCGCTCCTAGACTGCACCTCACAGAATTCGAGAAGCTACTATCTTCAAAGACGACAATGTTAAGGAAAATTTCCCACTGCCTCCGTCACTTTATAGACCCTCCCCTGCCTCATAAGCCGAAATTCTTGTCGGATTGGGAAGCGGAACTTCAAATTTCTTTTTCTGAGGAGCAAGTTGCTGTTATCCTGTCTCAATCGCATGGCTTTTCCCCATGTATACGGCTCCAAGAAAATAATTACAAATTGCTCTCACGCTGGTACAGAACCCCAGACTGGCTGTACCGGAAAAAATTACACCCATCTGACCGCTGCTGGCGATGCCTTTCGGACGTTGGCACGCCTCTTCATATTTGGTGGTCCTGTCCCCTCATACAAGTCTTTTGGAGTGCGATACTGGATGTGATTCGGAAAGTCTCTGTCCCGTACTTTGACCTTACTCCAGAAATAGTACTTTTCTCTCTGCCTTCGGATGACTACTCCCCAAAGAAGGATAGGTTGGTCACACACCTCTTGTCTGCTGCAAAGTCCCTCATCCCTCTTCGCTGGATGAGCACCTCTGCCCCTTCCATTCAACAGTGGATTGAAAAAGTCAATCAAATTTCAAGGTTTGAGGAACTGATGAACTGGTCCTCTCGCTCACATGACCGATATGTTAAAGTCTGGACCCCCTGGCTCATGTTGAAGCACTAATGTGCCCGTTGCCTGACCTCTCCACCCTCCCCCCCCCCCCACCCTCCCTCCCCTCCCCCTCTCCCTTTTCTTTTTCATTCTCTCCTCTTTTTCGCCCCTCTCTGCTTCTCTGCCCTGGCTCTCTCTGCCGCTCTGCATTTGCTGCCCTTTCCTCCTCTTCCTCTTCCACTGCTCGTCCCTTTGCTCTCCTACTATGTCCCCTGTATTTCTCTTTCCCCTTTCTTCTCGCTTTCCTGAGTTCCGCTTCGTACCTGATTTCTACTTTCTTACTCTTCTATGCGACTTGTCGCCGTGGCGGTGCTTTATTTTTAAATGCCGCGGCTTGCTCCTATGTGGATACTGCTCTTCTGCGTTCTCCATTTTTCTAATAGCTTTTTAATAGCTATTGTATGCTTGACCTACACAGTTAACTGGATGTTACTTTCCCTCAATGTACGAGTTCGTATTTTCGCTTTTTGCCTATCTCGTGGTTGTACGGTCTGGATTTACTGTTGCTTTGAATTCCCTTTAATGTTCTTGTAAAAATTTTATGAAAACCCAAATAAACTTTGAATTAATAAAAAAAAAGAAAAGTGACATTAATATTTAGTAGATCCTCCTTTTGCAAAGATAACAGCCTCTAGTCGCTTCCTGTAGCTTTTAATCAGTTCCTGGATCCTGGATGAAGGTATTTTGGACAAACAATTCAAGTTCAGTTAAGTTAGATGGTCGCCGAGCATGGACAGCCCGCTTCAAATCATCCCACAGATGTTCAATGATATTCAGGTCTGGGGACTGGGATGGCCATTCCAGAACATTGTAATTGTTCCTCTGCATGAATGCCTGAGGATTTGGAGCGGTGTTTTGGATCATTGTCTTGCTGAAATATCCATCCCCGGCGTAACTTCAACTTCGTCACTGATTCTTGTACATTATTCTCAAGAATCTGCTGATACTGAGTGGAATCCATGCGACCCTCAACTTTAACAAGATTCCCGGTGCCGGCATTGGCCACACAGCCCCAAAGCATGATGGAACCTCCACCAAATTTTACAGTGGGTAGCATGTGTTTTTCTTGGAATGCTGTTTCTTTTTGGACGCCATGCATAACGCCTTTTTTTATAACCAAAAAAACTCAATCTTTGTTTCCAAAATGAAGTTGGCTTCTCCAAATGTGCTTTTTCATACCTCAGGTGACTCTGTTTGTGGCGTACGTGCAGAAACGGCTTCTTTCTCATCACTCTCCCATACAGCTTCTCCTTGTGCAAAGTACGCTGTATAGTTGACCGATGCACAGTGACACCATCTGCAGCAAGATGATGCTGCAGCTCTTTGGAGGTGGTCTGTGGATTGTCCTTGACTGTTCTCACCATTCTTCTTCTCTGCCTTTCTGATATTTTTCTTGGCCTGCCACTTTTGGGCTTAACAAGAACTGTCCCTGTGGTCTTCCATTTCCTTACTATGTTCCTCACAGTGGAAACGGACAGGTTAAATCTCTGAGACAACGTTTTGTATCCTTCCCCTGAACAACTATGTTGAACAATCTTTGTTTTCAGATCATTTGAGAGCGGGCTGTCCATGTTCGGCGACCATCAAACTTAACTGAACTTGAATTGTTTTGTAGAAAGAAATGGTCCAAAATCCCTTCATCCAGGATCCAGGAACTGATTAAAAGCTACAGGAAGCGACTAGAGGCTGTTATCTTTGCAAAAGGAGGATGTACTAAATATTAATGTCACTTTTCTGTTGAGGTGCCAATATTTTTGCACCGGTCAAATTTTGGTTTAATGCATATTGCGCATTTTCTGTTAGTACAATAAACCTCATTTCAATCCTGAAATATTACTGTGTCCATCAGTTATTAGATATATCAAACTGAAATGGCTGTTGCAAACACCAAAATATTTAGAACTAAAAATGATTAAGATTAATAGGGGTGCCCAAACTTTTTCATAGGACTGTAATTTTGGCGGTTTGACTATCTGTATGTAATGCACATCATTTCAAACTTTATAAAATGCATATTTTTCAAAATTTCCACCAAATTTCAAATTTTTTCATAATTAAACACAAAACATATCAACCAAAATTTACCACTAACATGAAGTACAATGTGTTACGAAAAAACAATCTTAAAATCACTTTGGTAAGTTAAAGCGTTCCAAAGTTATTGCCACATAAAGTGACACATGTCAATTTTGAAAAATCGAGCTTGGTCAGGAAGTCAAAAAGTGCCATCGGCGGGAAGGGGTTAATGGCGGCATCAGGAAGAAAAATTTGTCCTGCAAAGATTAAGACCTCATATGGCGGGAAGGGGTTAAAACATTTGTCCCAGACCCCGGTATAATGGACGCTGATGACTTACACTCCCCAGGAGACGTCATCACTATCAGATTGCACCAATCTGCAGATTCGGCTCCCAGAAGCCAAAAAACATAAAGTATATACGGCAGGAAGCGGCTCTGTACCTATCCATGTGAATGGGGACAAAGCAGCAGTGGCCCAGTGCCAGCTCTACAGTGTACGTGTCTATACACCGGGCGGGGGAGGGGAGTTATCAGCACTATATACACCCCCGGTATCACCACCGCTCACACCCCGCAGATTTCTTACTGTCAGACTTTGTATCTTTCTGTCTGTATCTGAACCCTACACATTGTACAGCGCTGCGGAATATGTTGGCGCTATAGAAATAACCTGTATTATTATTATTATTATTATTATTATTATTATTATTATTATTATTAGGCTATTTCCTATACAAGCTGTGGGGCGGCTCATGCTCGGTGTCATGCTTACTACAGCTCAGGCTGCGGCCTAGTACAGGACAGCAGGGGCTCATCAGAATCTCAGGACTGGTCACATCATGAGATCACAGTGTCACACTTCCATCACTCGGCTTGTCACAGTCATTCCATGGAAACCAGGACCAGTAAGGCGGCCATTTTCAGCCCACAAGATCAAGCAATCGCTCCATCAAGATCTCCAGTACTGAGGTGTCCTGCTTGTGAGGAGGGAGGAGGAGGGAGAAGTCTGTCCAGGAAGAGCCGAGCCTTGACCAGAAGGACGTCACAGTTACTGCAGGATTTAGGAGGAGCAGGAAGTCTCCATTTGTGTCTGGAGGATCCATGCAAGACAGGTGAGAGCTGGGGTAGAGGTCACCTGTCCCCTCACTGGGTTACCCAGGGCTCAGTTGGGCGGCCCATGGATTATATTGGGGGCAGTCTAATGACTTCTGCCCCTGTAGCCATGACAGTGGGGTGCGGGCGGGTAATTATTAGGGGGAGCGAGAGAGGCCGTCCTCAGGACCTTAGTGGTCCTCAGAGGGGGAGGATCGGTCAGGGACACTGTCCTGCTTATTGGGCAACAAAGGGGAACAGGAAGGAGGGAATGGGGGCAATTACCAATATGTGAGCCTGGGTCTGTCACTGTATATGGAGGGGGCACATGTATATCACTGTATGGCGGTATATGTCTGCCATTATATATATGGGTACATGGGTCTGTCACTGTATATGGAGGGGGCACATGTATATCACAGTATGGCGGTATATGTCTGCCATTATATATATGGGTACATGGGTCTGTCACTGTATATGGAGGGGGCACATGTATATCACTGTATGGCGGTATATGTCTGCCATTATATATATATGGGTACATGGGTCTGTCACTGTATATGGAGGGGGCACATGTATATCACTGTATGGGGGATATGTCTGCCATTATATATATGGGTACATGGGTCTGTCACTGTATATGGAGGGGGCACATGTATATCACTGTATGGCGGTATATGTCTGCCATTATATATATGGGTACATGGGTCTGTCACTGTATATGGAGGGGTCACATGTATATCACTGTATGGGGGTATATGTCTGCCATTATATATATGGGTACATGGGTCTGTCACTGTATATGGAGGGGGCACATGTATATCACTGTATGGGGGTATATGTCTGCCATTATATATATGGGTACATGGTCCTGTCACTGTATATGGAGGGGGCACATGTATATCACTGTATAGGGGTATATGTCTGCCATTATATATATGGGTACATGGTCCTGTCACTGTATATGGAGGGGGCACATGTATATCACTGTATGGGGGTATATGTCTGCCATTATATATATGGGTACATGGGTCTGTCACTGTATATGGAGGGGGCACATGTATATCACTGTATGGGGGTATGTCTGCCATTATATATATGGGTACATGGGTCTGTCACTGTATATGGAGGGGGGACATGTATATCACTGTATAGGGGTATATGTCTGCCATTATATATATGGGTACATGGTCCTGTCACTGTATATGGAGGGGGCACATGTATATCACTGTATGGGGTATATGTCTGCCATTATATATATGGGTAAATGGGTCTGTCACTGTATATGGAGGGGCACATGTATATCACTGTATGGGGGTATATGTCTGCCATTATATATATGGGTACATGGGACTGTCACTGTATATGGAGGGGGCACATGTATATCACTGTATGGCGGTATATGTCTGCCATTATATATATATGGGTACATGGGTCTGTCACTGTATATGGAGGGGGCACATGTATATCACTGTATGGGGGTATATGTCTGCCATTATATATATGGGTACATGGGTCTGTCACTGTATATGGAGGGGGCACATGTATATCACTGTATGGCGGTATATGTCTGCCATTATATATATGGGTACATGGGACTGTCACTGTATATGGAGGGGGCACATGTATATCACTGTATGGCGGTATATGCCTGCCATTATATATATGGGTACATGGGTCTGTCACTGTATGTGGAGGGGGCACATGTATATCACTGTATGGGGGGATATGTCTGCCATTATATATATGGGTACATGGGTCTGTCACTGTATATGGAGGGGGCACATGTATATCACTGTATGGGGGTATATGTCTGCCATTATATATATGGGTACATGGGTCTGTCACTGTATATGGAGGGGGCACATGTATATCACTGTATGGGGGTATATGTCTGACATTATATATATGGGTACATGGGTCTGTCACTGTATATGGAGGGGGCACATGTATATCACTGTATGGGTGTATATGTCTGACATTATATATATGGGTACATGGGTCTGTCACTGTATATGGAGGGGGCACATGTATATCACTGTATGGGGGTATATGTCTGCCATTATATATATAGGTACATGGGTCTGTCACTGTATATAGAGGGGGCACATGTATATCACTGTATGGCGGTATATGTCTGCCATTATATATATGGGTACATGGGTCTGTCACTGTATATGGAGGGGGCACATGTATATCACTGTATGGCGGTATATGTCTGCCATTATATATATGGGTACATGGGTCTGTCACTGTATATGGAGGGGGCACATGTATATCACTCTATGGGGGAATATGTCTGACATTATATATATGGGTACATATGTTTCTCATTGTATATGGTGGTTTGTGGATATCACTCTATATGAGCATGGATCTGTCATTGTATATAGGACATATGTATATTACTGTATATTAGGGCATGTGTCATATAGGGTATGTGTTTGTTCTGCACATTAGGGCACTGACACTGTATATGGGGACATATATATATATATATATATATATATATATATATATATATATATATATATATATATATGTATCTGATTCTCACTACACACAAGGACATGTGAATATCACTGTATTTAGTGGCAAGTATCTGTCATTGTATATATGGTGACATGTATACGGGGGATGTGTCTGATATTGTATATGGCTGTTTGTAGGTGAATATTGATGGTATAAATGTAGTCGCTTTAAGCTCCGGGGCCCCAATGTAAAATCTGCAGCGGCTCAGTGGTGATCTATATTTACAAGGATTTGTTTCTTAATACAAGACAGAGGCCCCCTGCAGGTTTGGGGGCCTGTATGATGTTACAACCTCTCTACAGATATGCCCCCTGGTGGTCATGTATATGAGGACATGTGACAATAAATCATTGCATATGTGAATTGTTACTCTATAGAAGGACCTATTATATATCAGTGTATATTAGGGGTGTTGTTGGTGTATTTCGGTATGGTAAGGCTGGCCTCCAGCCAATGTCCCTTTGGTAGCCCTGACATGACATCATGCCCTCTTATGGCCTCCATATAGTATAGTGTCCCCCTTGTAGCCCCCGTAGTATAATGCCCTCCTCATAGTGGCCCCCACAGTTTAATGTTCCCTTCAATGTGGCCCCCGCACAGGTTAGTATCCCCCTTAATATGTCCCTCACATTGTAATGTGCCCCTTAATACGCCCCCCAGAGGACGCAGATGAGATGTAGCCAGAATAGACCTCCGGACGTTCTCCCTGAATGCTGGATAATTGGGAGGTATATCCCTGTATATGGAGGGCCATGTATATGAGAGCATGGGGGGGTCACTGAGCAGTATATGGAGATTGCTGCTGTATATATCCAACATCATACACCATATCATAATCAACACAAGACAGAGAGAAATAGCAATAAATGTATATGGGAATTTATATTGATGTACACAGACCCGAAAAAGGGAGAAAACAGCACCAAAACAGGACCAAGTATGAATATTGTCCAATACTAATATGTGACATATGATATATGAACCTCTATTGCTGTCCATTGAGCGATCCAAAGGTAATAAAAGGGTAAACAGGAGCACAATGTGAATATGGTCCAATGTGTATATATTATATCCCATCAAGTATTAACCTGGAGAAGCTTCCAAAAATGTTATATGGCACAAGGCTGATCTGGTCTCCATTACAGATACTGCAGTGGGGGCAGGAGCCGAAAGCTGCACCTCTGGTTGTCCTCCTACAGGTATGTGACCAACCAAGTGACAAGAGGTAGGTGACTGTTTACTATAACTTTATTGACTATTTTTAACATGAAAACATAACGTGCCCCCCCAACTGGATTCACCATTATCACGGGTGCTGAGCCCCCCGCCTATGGACTCATACGATTTTTTCCCACCCCCATAACGCGCACACTAAAATGGATTATTTATTTTGCAATGCACCAGCCCTCCGCTGCTTACTGAGGTAGAGCTCAGTCCCTCGGTCCTATCATGCCCCGGTGACTATATCTCTGCCCCCTGTCTCAGTCCTAACTAGACGCTGCCATTGGCACCTCAATGAGGCTCTACTTACATCACCCACTCCCTAAACTACAGTACGGGTGCCCCTGACTACTTTATGGAGAATGGGGAGTCAGCGGCTTCAGGTGCTGTTCTGTAGGAGGCTTATAGTACAGTCATGCGGGGACACTACATTACATTGTCGCTGCGACTCAGAAAGGAGAGGACAGATAGAGGCCAAGCATTGTTACCCCACAATCAGACCCTTACCTCTCGTCTTGTGACTCGGCCCTCCTTAGCTGTGCCCGCCAGTTAGTGGCAGCTCCAGCAGATTGGAGGGACTTGGCGACCCATACGGCCCAGCGTCTCCTCCACTACACGCCAGCGACATCCTTCTTGTCATCTTCTCTAGTCTGTTGTCTCTCTCTGTCTCTCAATTTATCATTTGTTACTGTAGAAACTTTCACAATGTTGTAATTATTTTGTAACTGTTTATCTCTCCTAATATTAAAACTTTCAGGGTTAGTTCACACGGAGTTCTGCGTTTACATATTCCGTCGCGGCTGCTCCAGATTAGGCCCAAACGAATGGGCCGGAGCCTCGCCAACGACAGCTCGCTTATTTTTCCGCTACTAGCTACTCAATAGGAGACATTTTTGGCAGCGGATTTTGAGGCAGATTCCACATCAATTTCCGCTGTTAAAAGACCCCGTGTGAACTAGCCCTTATAAAAGTTATTGTTGAAAAAAAAATTATACCCGAATATGGACCATAGAAAGGTCAAAAATACATGATGTCCAAAGAGGCCTAAAAAGGATGGTGCCCTAGAGAGGCAAAACACATTGAGACTTTAAAGCGTCAAGAAATTGGAACCCTAAAAGGGCAAAAAAGAAAAGTCCATAAAAATGGTGCCCAAAAGAGGCCTAATAAAAGGTGCCTGAGTGAGGACCAAAAACGTGCCCGAGTGAGGACCAGAGAAATGATGCCTGACTGAGTACCACATAAATGGTGCCCGAGTGAGGACCAAAAAGGTGCCCGAGTGAGGACCAAAGATGGTGCGCAAAAGAAGTCTAATAAAAGGTGCCTGAGTGAGGACCAAAAAGGTGCCTGAGTGAGGACCAACGAAATGATGCCTGATTGAGTACCACATAAATGGTGCCCGAGTGAGGACCAAAAAGGTGCCCGAGTGAGGACCAGAGAAATGATGCCCGATTTAGTACCACATAAATGGTGCCCGAATGAGGACCAAAAAGGTGCCCGAGTGAGGACCAAAGATGGTGCCCAAAAGAGGCCTAATAAAAGGTGCCCAAGTGAGGACCGAAAACGGTGCCTGAGTGAGGACCAGAAAAATTATGCCCGATTGAGTACCACATAAATGGTGCCCGAGTGAGGACCAAAAAGGTGCCCGACTGAGGACCAACGATGGTGCCCAAAAGAGGCCTAATAAAAGGTGCCCGAGTGAGGACCAGAGAAATGATGCCCGATTGAGGACCACATAAATGGTGCCCGAGTGAGGACCAAAATGGTGCCCGAGTGAGGACCAAAAAAATGTTGCCTGACTGAGTACCACATAAATGGTGCCCGAGTGAGGACCAAAAAGGTGCCCGAGTGAGGACCAAAGGTGGTGCCCAAAAGAGGCCTAATAAAAGGTGCCTGAGTGAGGACCAAAAAGGTGCCTGAGTGAGGACCAACGAAATGATGCCTGATTGAGTACCACATAAATGGTGCCCGAGTGTGGACCAAAAAGGTGCCCGAGTGAGGACCAAAGATGGTGCCCAAAAGAGGCCTAATAAAAGGTGCCCGAATGAGGACCGAAAACGGTGCCCAAGTGAGGACCAGAGAAAATATGCCTGATTGAGTACCACATAAATGGTGCCCGAATGAGGACCAAAAAGGTGCCCGAGTGAGGACCAAAGATGGTGCCCAAAAGAGGCCTAATAAGAGCTGCCCAAGTGAGGACCGAAAACGGTGCCCAAGTGAGGACCAGAGAAATGATGCCCGATTGAGTACCACATAAATGGTGCCCGAGTGAGGACCAAAAAGGTGCCCGAGTGAGGACCAAAGATGGTGCTCAAAAGAGGCCTAATAAAAGGTGCCCGAGTGAGGACCGAAAACGGTGCAAGAGTGAGGAGCAGAGAAATGATGCCCGATTGAGTACCACATAAATGGTGCCCGAGTGAGGACCACAAAGGTGCCCGAGTGAGGACCAAAGATGGTGCCCAAAAGAGGCCTAATAAGAGCTGCCCAAGTGAGGACCGAAAACGGTGCCCGAGTGAGGACCAGAGAAATGATGCCCAATTGAGTACCACATAAATGGTGCCCGAGTGAGGACCAAAAAGGTGCCCGAGTGAGGACCAAAGATGGTGCCCAAAAGAGGCCTAATAAAAGGTGCCCAAGTGAGGACCGAAAACGGTGCATGAGTGAGGACCAGAAAAATGATGCCCGATTGAGTACCACATAAATGGTGCCCGAGTGAGGAACAAAAAGGTGCCCGAGTGAGGACCAAAGATGGTGCCCAAAAGAGGCCTAATAAAAGGTGCCCGAGTGAGGACCGAAAAAATGTGCCCGAGTGAGGACCAGAGAAATTATGCCCAATTCAGTACCACATAAATGGTGCCCGAGTGAGGAACAAAAAGGTGCCCGAGTGAGGACCAAAGATGGTGCCCAAAAGAGGCCTAATAAAAGGTGCCCGAGTGAGGACCGAAAACGGTGCCCGAGTGAGGACCAGAGAAATGATGCCCAATTGAGTACCACATAAATGGTGCCCGAGTGAGGACCAAAAAGGTGCCCGAGTGAGGACCAAAGATGGTGCCCAAAAGAGACCTAATAAAAGGTGCCCGAGTGAGGACTAAAAAGGTGTCCGAGTGAGGACAACCCCTTTAAGTAGTCAGCAATATTTTTTGTTACTTTTGTTTTCTTACCATTCCACTCTGAGACACAGAACTTCTTACTTTTTACATTAACCTCTTGAGGATTCGGCATTTTTCTTTTTTGCTATTTTTGTTTTTCACTCCCTGCTTTCCAAAATTTACAGTTTTTTTACTTTTCCGTTCACAAAGTCAATGGTTACTTATTTGATATGTGAATTACGGCGGTTCATTAGAATTTTTATGTTTTTATATATTTTATCAAAAGGTTTTTTTACTCTTTTCGAGCTTTTTCTATCCCTCATCCCCTCCGGGGACTGTAACATGGACTCATTGCATGGCTTATATCACAGACCGCATTCAGTCGCCTCCACAGAGATACATTACGCAGAGCACTACACATGTGCATACGGTATTTCTATTGAGGCCACTGATGGGCACATCAGGTCACATGACCCATGATAAGCCGCCATGTTTGGACCAGATCTCACAACGGAGGAAGCATAAAAGGTGCAGGCATGGCCACAGACCTTGGCCCTATAGTATATGGGTAAGTGGTCTTATCTATTTCCAGTATTTGCTATGGCAGTGAGCTCAGCCGGGATTGGGATATGGACAAGGTCAGAGAAGACACCAGATAAGTAACTCTGTATAGCAGAGGTGAGTTTGGCGTTGTCTATGGTTGAGCTGAGTTTGTCTGAGTGTGAAGCTGTTAAATATTATATATTTACAATATTCTCTAGCAGACATGGGGTTAACACTCTACTGACATCATAGTCTTATATTCTGGGGACATGGGTGCGGTTAGAGTAGACCATTTTAGAAATCTCCTTACATAGCTACAAGATGGAAGGTAACACCCCCTCTCATGAATATAAATGAGTAAGAAATACACATGTCTGGGTCTGTCTTCGGGAAGACCAGGAGAAGACCAGGAGGTCTGTCTTTGGGAACACCAGGGTGGGTGGTCCAGGCAGATGGACATCCATGGACGTCGTAACCAGCCCAAGTCCACCAACCAGATGACAAGCATGAACCAAGCTGTAACTACAAGATATCCAGATGATTTAACTTCTCTGAAGATGTAAGCTATTGACATTGACTGATATTTGTGTTATTTGGACATTTTCCCTGTTCCTGTGTTTTCCTTCAAGATATTAATAAACCTCTACACTGATTTATAACAAGCTGACTTCTTCCTATCGTGGATAAGGCCTACAACACGTGACATAAGTCTATCCCACAATTTCAAGGCCAGGTACGGATATTTAACAGTGGACACAAGTCTCACCGGCAAATACAAGATATTTAACAGAAGCAGTGACTGGATGTGATGTACAATATGACGGTCACAATACATGTAGCAGAGCTGGATTTGGTCATATAGTAGTGGTAGAGTCAGGCTTGGGAACATGGGAATGGCACTGCTGGATTTGTCAAAATGGAAGTATTAAAGTTGTATTTGACCCAGGAGGAGCAGCCAAAGCAGACCTCAAATGGAAGAAGAAGATCACCAGGAGCAGTGACCAGAAGAGAAGTCCTTGGATGGAACAGGCGACACTTGGAGTTGTGACCAGAGGTAGAAACAGAAGATGCCAACGACAGGGTCCAGGAGTTGGCCGGTGGAGATACCAAAGGAATATGTAGAAGATGAGAAGGATCAGGTCTAGGAGCTTTATTAGTTGGGACAGGACAAGGGACAAGGCAGTTGGGACAATACATGGGGGATACGTTAGTTTGTCCTTTTATAGGTTCCGTCTTATGGCGCTGTCCACGGAGCCACGTAAGCTATCTGGGCACTCACTTTCCTTATGGGGTAGATTAGGTTATGCTACTGTTATATTATTCCATGTGTAACGCTGGGTTTACCTATGGTGGTAGGTCAGCCTTGGGTTGTGTCTACAGATGACAAGAACATGGAACAGCAACATCAGCCATCCAGGCACTACACTTCATGGACTGCAATTCAGCCTGAGGAAGGACTAAAGGACCATTCTCCAGCCCAGAAGGTGGCATCTCTGGTACAGTACTATAGCTAGAATGGAGCCATCTTCTCAGTACTTGTAGTTGTGTAATATCTCCAGTGGATGTCATGTTTGATGACTTGGCATACGGACATAGAATAACAAATCTGCTTTCTTTGGAAAACAGCGCCACACTTATCCATAGGTTCTCTGTGGTACTGCACTTTAGCTCAACTGAAGTGTATGCAGCCGAGCTGTAATACCACAGAAAACCTGTGGCCATGTGTGATACTGACAAATGTGTAAAGTTTTTGTTGTTTCAATATTTAAAAAAAATTAAAACTGCAAAAATAAATAAATTTGCATAGCTTTTTTATTATTATTATTTTTCTCGCTATGGAGCGTCATAAGGTTTTTGCTGAGCTAATTGTAGTTTTTATTGATACCATTTAGGGAAATGTGAGACGTTTTGATCACTTTTTATTCAAATTTGTGGGAGGCAAAAAATAATATTACACCTCAGGTATGAATGTGTATCAACGTATGGGATAAATACTGTTCCGTATATTCTAATAGTTGCGGCATTCTCAGATGTAGGGATAGGTCGGCTCGCCGAGTAGCCGCCGTCCATCAAGACTAATGAGATATTTCATCTGTTTTTTCAGAATTAGAGCCAATGTAAAGCATCGGCTGGAGGAAGCGTCCCCTGTGGGGAAATGGAAGATCCCAGAGCAAGGACATAAAGCTGGTCCTGGAGAATCTATAGAAGGAGCGTATAAGATCCACCGCCCTCACTGAAGGATGCACCTGTCATCTGTGGCCATCACTTTACATTCCCATGTCCTCCCGAAATCCAGAAGGGTCACCAAGATGCATCTAAGGAATAGACAGCCCTCCAGACGCCTTTGTAAAGAAACTCTTGTCCAACTCTGCCGCTATCTATTTTAATGATAATAAAGTACAGTGATCAATAGAATTTGTGTTTGTTGAAAGGAGCAATTATTATTATATACGAGAACAATTATTATTATATACGAGAACAATTATTATTATATATGAGAACAATTATTATTATTATATACGAGGACAATTATTATTATATATGAGTACAATTATTATTATATACCAGAACAATTATTATTATATACCAGAACAATTATTATTATATACCAGAACAATTATTATTATATATGAGAACAATTATTATTATATACGAGGACAATTATTATTATATATGAGTACAATTATTATTATATACCAGAACAATTATTATTATATACCAGAACAATTATTATTATATACCAGAACAATTATTATTATATATGAGAACAATTATTATTATATACGAGGACAATTATTATTATATATGAGAACAATTATTATTATATATGAGAACAATTATTATTATATACGAGTACAATTATTATTATATACCAGAACAATTATTATTATTATATACCAGAACAATTATTATTATATATGAGAACAATTATTATTATATACCAGAACAATTATTATTATATATGAGAACAATTATTATTATATACGAGGACAATTATTATTATATATGAGTACAATTATTATTATATACCAGAACAATTATTATTATATACCAGAACAATTATTATTATATACCAGAACAATTATTATTATATATGAGAACAATTATTATTATATACGAGGACAATTATTATTATATATGAGAACAATTATTATTATATATGAGAACAATTATTATTATATACGAGTACAATTATTATTATATACGAGGACAATTATTATTATATATGAGAACAATTATTATTATATATGAGAACAATTATTATTATATACGAGGACAATTATTATTATATATGAGAACAATTATTATTATATACGAGTACAATTTTTATTATATACGAGTACAATTATTATTATATACGAGTACAATTATTATTATATACCAGAACAATTATTATTATATACCAGAACAATTATTATTATATACATTTCCCACCATTTATTCTGCAGTTGTTCTGCCATCTGTAATGGGCTGCGGCTCAGTCACTTCTTTATTTAAGAATAAAGACAAGTTTCATTTATGGCCATTTCAGCCATTGAAAATCAAACCTTAAGGGTAAATCCCCACGTTGCGGAAACGCAGTTTTTTTTGTTGCAGATTTTTGAACCAAACCCTACAAATAGGAAGAGAAATATTTATGTATCTTTTGCTCAATCCACTCCTGACTTTGTCTCAAAAAACCGCAGCAAAATCTGCAACAAAAAAAGTTACGTGTTCTTTCCGCAGCACAACTGCTGATGCTTTCACTTAAAGGGTTTTCAGGTTTATTAATTGATAACTTATCCTTAAGATAGGTCATCCATTGAAGATTGTGGGGGTACGACACCTAACAACCAGTTATTTAAAAGATCTGCAGAGAGACCACCAGGTCGCTGCCTCTTGAAGAATTCTCTATATCTGACATCAAAGGGACAGGCGGAGACTTGGTCAAAGGACAAGCCAAGCTCAGGACAGGCAGCAATAGTTCTTAAAGAGGTTGTCCAGGATACATTTATTAAATAAATTTATGCTGGGGAAGATGAAAAAAAAAAACTTACCTGTCTGCGGTGCTCCATACTTACCTGTCCTCGGTGCGCCATACTTACCTGTCCCCAGGGCTCCATACTTACCTGTCTGCGGTGCTCCATACTTACCTGTCCTCGGTGCGCCATACTTACCTGTCCCCAGGGCTCCATACTTACCTGTCTGCGGTGCTCCATACTTACCTGTCCCCGATGCTACATACTTACCTGTCTCCGGTGCTCCATACTTACCTGTCCCCAGGGCTCCATACTTACCTGTCTGTGGTGCTCCATACTTACCTGTCCCCGGTGCTACATACTTACCTGTCTCCGGTGCTCCATACTTACCTGTCCCCAGGGCTCCATACTTAACTGTCCACGATGCCAGGGGCGGATCCAGGGCCGGGCAACCGCCCGGGGCCCCGCGCTTACCGGGGCCCCGCGGCCTGGCCCTAATAAAATGGCCCCGGTCAGCCTCGGCATAGTCGGGCAAGTGCCGGGGCCCTCAGAGCCTCTGGGGGCCCCCCGGCACTTGCCTGTCACGATTTCAGCTCATCGGCGTCCGTCCGCCGATGAGCTGAATACATACGCGATGCAGGAGCTGTGACCTCAGCTCCTGCTTTAAAGCTCCGGCCCGGCTTGCGTGTGTAGGCGCGATGACGTCATCACATCACGCTTCCACACGTAAGCCGGGCCGCAGCTAAGCAGGAGCTGAGGTCACAGCTCCTGCATCGCGTATGTGACTGGAGTGAGAGAGAGGAGCGTCGGGGGAACGATGGAAGGCGAATGATAGAAGGTGAGTGTAAGTGTTTGTTTTGTATTAAATATTAAGGTGGAACATAATGAAGGGGGCCCATGAAACTGGGGGGCAAATGAAGGGGAGGGGGGGAATGGCATGAAACTGGGGACAAAGATAGAGGGGGCCCAAAGAAACTGGGGGGCAAATGAAGGGGAAGGGGGAACAGCATGACACTGGGGCAGATGGAGGGGGAGAACGGCATGACACTGGGGCAGATGGAGGAGGGGAGAACGGCATGACACTGGGGCAGATGGAGGGGGGGAGAACAGCATGACACTGGGCCAGATGGAGGGGGGGGGGGGGAACAGCATGACACTGGGGCAGATGGAGGGGGGAGAACGGCATGGCACTGGGGCAGATGGAGGGGGGGAGAACAGCATGACACTGGGGCAGATGGAGGGGGGGAGAACGGCATGACACTGGGGCAGATGGAGGGGGGGAGAACAGCATGACACTGGGGCAGATGGAGGGGGGGACAGCATGACACTGGGGCAGATGGAGGGGGGAGAACGGCATGACACTGGGGCAGATGGAGGAGGGGAGAACGGCATGACACTGGGGCAGATGGAGGGGGGAGAGAGAACGGCATGACACTGGGGCAGATGGAGGGGGGAGAATGGCATGACACTGAGGCAGATGGAGGGGGAGAACGGCATGACACTGGGGCAGATGGAGGGGGGGACAGCATGACACTGGGGCAGATGGAGGGGGGAGAATGGCATGACACTGGGGTAGATGGAGGGGGGGAGAACGGCATGACACTGGGGCAGATGGAGGGGGGGAGAACAGCACAACACTGGGGCAGATGGAGGGGGGGAGAACAGCATGACACTGGGGCAGATGAAGGGGGAGAACGGCATGACACTGGGGCAGATGGAGGGAGGACAGCATGACACTGGGGCAGATAGAGGGGGGAGAACGGCATGACACTGGGGCAGATGGAGGGGGGGACAGCATGACACTGGGGCAGATGGGGGGAGAACGGCATGACACTGGGGCAGATGGAGGGGGAGAACAGCATGACACTGGGGCAGATGAAGGGGGGAGAACGGCATGACACTGTGGCAAATGAAGGGGGGGAGAACGGCATGACACTGAGGCAAATGAAGGGGGGGAGAACGGCATGACACTGAGACAGATGAAGGGGGGAGAATAGCATGACACTGGGGTGGATGAAGGGGCGAGAACGGCATGACACTGGGGCAAATTAAGGGGGAGAGAATGGCATGACACTGGGGCAAATGAAGGGGGGGGAGAACGGCATGACACTGAGGCAGATGAAGGGGGGAGAATGGCATGACACTGGGGCAGATGAAGGGGGGGATGGTATGACACTGGGGCAGATGAAGGGGGGGAGAATGGCATGACACTGGGGCAGATGAAGGGGGGAGAATGGCATAACATTGGGGCAGATAAAGGGGGGAGAACGGCATGACACTGGGGCAGATGGAGGGGGGGGAGAACGGCATGACACTGGGGCAGATGGAGGGGGGAGAACGGCCTGACACTGGGGCAGATGGAGGGGGGGACAGCATGACACTGGGGCAGATGGAGGGGGGAGAATGGCATGACACTGGGGCAGATGAAGGGGGGGACAGCATGACACTGGGGCAGATGGAGGGGGGGAGAACGGCATGACACTGGGGCAGATGGAGGGGGGAGAACAGCACAACACTGGGGCAGATGGAGGGGGGGAGAACAGCATGACACTGGGGCAGATGAAGGGGGGAGAACGGCATGACACTGGGGCAGATGGAGAGGGGACAGCATGACACTGGGGCAGATGGAGGGGGGAGAACGGCATGACACTGGGGCAGATGGAGGGGGGGACAGCATGACACTGGGGCAGATGGGGGGGGAGAACGGCATGACACTGGGGCAGATGGAGGGGGAGAACAGCATGACACTGGGGCAGATGAAGGGGGGGAGAATGGCATGACACTGTGGCAAATGAAGGGGGGGAGAACGGCATGACACTGAAGCAAATGAAGGGGGGAGAACGGCATGACACTGAGACAGATGAAGGGGGGAGAATAGCATGACACTGGGGTGGATGAAGGGGCGAGAACGGCATGACACTGGGGCAAATGAAGGGGGAGAGAATGGCATGACACTGGGGCAAATGAAGGGGGGGGAACGGCATGACACTGGGGCAGATGAAGGGGGGGATGGTATGACACTGGGGCAGATGAAGGGGGGGAGAATGGCATGACACTGGGGCAGATGAAGGGGGGAGAATGGCATGACATTGGGGCAGATGAAGGGGGGAGAACGGCATGACACTGGGGCAGAGACGGGGGGGACATGAAACTGTGGGCAGATAAAGGGGGAGAATGGCATGAAACTGGGAACAGAGATAGAGGAGGGGGACATGAAACTAGGGGTAGATGAAGGGTGTATATGAAAATGGGGAGAGATGGAGGGGGGACATATAATTTACGGGTGACTGTAGGAGGATTATACTGTGTGGAATCACATGAAAAATGAATGAGAATGGGCGGAGTCAACATAAGTGGGTGGGGCCTAATTTGCTGCGGCGCGCTGCGCGTAGGGCCCCGCCGAAGTCAATTGCCCAGGGCCCCGCAAACCCTGGATCTGCCACTGCACGATGCTCCATACTTACCTGTCCCCGGTGCTCCATACTTACCTGTCCCCTGTGCTCCATACTTACCTGTCCCCGGTGCTCCATACTTACCTGTCCCCAATACTCCATACTTACCTGTTCCCGATGCTCCATACTTACCGTATTTTCCGGACTATAAGGCGCACATAAAATCCTACGATTTCCTCAGAAATCGAAAGTGCAGTCCGGTGTGCCTTATATATGGATGGAAGCGGCGGCACACGATGAGTTAAGCGGCGGCCGCCGGCAAAGTCTGCTTGCCGCTTCCATACATTGCAATGGGAGCATGTTATTCGAATAGTATTCGCTCATCTCTAACTTCAATTGTAACTTCTTATATTGCAATGTATGGAAGCGGCACGCAGACTTTGCTGGCGGCCGACGCTTAACTTCTCGCATTCCGAGCGCTTCCATTCATTTCAATGGAAGCGTGCCATTGAAATGAATAGAAGCGGCTGGCACGCGGGGGGTTAAGCGGCCGCCGGCAAAGTCTGCGTGCCACCGCTTTCAATCACATATAAGGCGCACCGGACATCGCTGCACCTTATAGTTTGGTGTGCCTTATATATGAACCTAGACAGGACTATAAGGCACTTATGGGTAATGCGCCTTACAGTCCAGTGCGCCATATAGTCCGCAAAATACGGTACCTGTCCCCGGTGCTCCATACTTACCTGTCCCCGGTGCTCCATACTTACCTGTCCCCAGTGCTCCATACTTACCTGTCCCCGGTGCTCCATACTTACCTGTCTCCGGTTCTCCATACTTACCTGTCCCCAGTGCTCCATACTTACCTGTCCCCGGTGCTCCATACTTACCTGTCCCCGGTGCTGCATACTTACCTGTCCCCGATGCTCCATACTTACCTGTCCCCGATGCTCCATACTTACCTGTCCACGGTGCTGCATACTTACCTGTCCCCTGTGCTCCATACTTACCTGTCCCCAGTGCTCCATACTTACCTGTCCCCGATGCTCCATACTTACCTGTCCACGGTGCTGCATACTTACCTGTCCCCGGTGCTCCATACTTACCTGTCCCCGGTGCTCCATACTTACCTGTCCCCGGATGCTCCATACTTACCTGTTCCCGATGCTCCATACTTACCTGTCCCCAGTGTTCCATACTTACCTGTCCCCGGTGCTCCATACTTACCTGTCCCCGGTGCTCCATACTTACCTGTCCCCGGTGCTCCATACTTACCTGTCCCCGGAGCTCCATACTTATCTGTCCACGGTGCTCCATACTTACCTGTCCACGGTGCTGCATACTTACCTGTCCCCTGTGCTCCATACTTACCTGTCCCCGGTGCTCCATACTTACCTGTCCCCAGTGCTCCATACTTACCTGTCCCCGGTGTTCCATACTTACCTGTCCCCGGTGCTCCATACTTACCTGTCCCTGGTGCTCCATACTTACCTGTCCCCAGTGCTCCATACTTACCTGTCCCCGGTGCTCCATACTTACCTGTCCCCGGTGCTCCATACTTACCTGTCCCTGGTGCTCCATACTTACCTGTCCCTGGTGCTCCATACTTACCTGTCCCCGGTGCTCCATACTTACCTGTTCCCGTTGCTCCAGTGCCTTCCAGTGCGCTCTGTTCCTGCTGTTCTGATGTTTTCTTGCAGCATAAGTTCTCGCTGGCTGTGACGTCCCAGGTCTCTTCCTTAGGCCGCTGATCAGGCTCACCTCCACTAATTTAAAACAATATATAGATTTTTCACAACTCCTTTAATGGTAAACAAGTCGTAGACCGGGGAAAGCACAAAGGCAAATAACCAAGCCCAGGTAGTCAGGATATACATATAGAGTAGAGTAAACGGAAAAGAGGTTTGCAACACTTCTCAATGATAAAAATTCAAGTCTTTAATTCAATCCATTAAAATCGAATACATGTACAGAAAAAAGTGAAGAAGAAAAAATGAAAAAAGTGCAAGCGATAAAAGAAAACGCTAACGCGTTTCGGGGTAGACTGACCCCTTAATCATAGCGTGTATTCCAAGACAAATGTATGTGCATTTATACTCTACTAAATGGCAGAACAGGCCGTTGTGAATCATTACGCTAATTATTTTGTAATTGTCAATAAATTTTGTTGGGGAAAAGAAAAAAACACTGATGTCGATCTTTAATTGTTGTTAATGCCGCAATATTTCATAAAACGTATGAGTTCTATATCTCAGCAATACTAAACAAGAGAGAAATAGAAATAGGAGACATGAAAGTAAAATAGCAACCACTTGTACCATCGCTGTATTGAGTTATATGTGAACCAGTGTCTACAATCACTCACTGTGAGCACCGACCCGTCAGCTCTATTTCCGGATCACGTGACATATACCAACCAATCACAGTTAGATACTCCCCCAATTCACAAAGAATGATAATACGTCATCCAGGGAGAGGAGAAAGAAGAGGGACACGTGATGCAATTCAACCAATACTGGTTGCTTAGACCGTAATGATGAAAATATCACCGTTCACATCACATAGTTAACTGCATTAGAATGGAACATGGGTAAGTATACAATAAAGCAAAATAAATAAATGGATAAATGACATTAAAATAAGAAAATATACGGAATATAAAGAAACACATCCTAACCACTTTAATCACAATTGTTCCTTGAAATTAATGGGCTTAATAGTAGAATATGAAAGCAAAAAGATCGTCAAAATACAAGAGGAATTGAAAGTCAACCAGGAACAGCTGACCAAAATCCAATTAACTTCACATTTAAAATCTCTAGAAGAGAAAATTGACAAAAAAATAGAGCTCTTGGAAGAGAAAATCATGTCTCAAAAAAAGAAGAAATTCGAAAGAGACGCACAGGATTACCAAATGGGTTTTGTTTATAGAAAACCGCAGACTACATCTACATCTTTTCTTAAACCCATAGTTAAAAATTATTCAAAGGGAGGTGCCAAACATCTGCACCGACGTAGAGTTTCTTCTGATTCTTCACGTGACTCAGAACAAACTTCCAACTCCAGATTTAGTGGGAGTACTTCCTCTGAATTTACGGACACTTCATTTGATAGCCAATATACTAGAACCTACCGGTCAAAAAACTATCGGCGGGCTCCTTACAGGAGCAAGGAGGAGGAAGAAGAACCAGGAGAAGTAAGAAAAATGCAAACCAGGAGATCAAAAATGACCTCCAAGTCCACAGTCGGAGTCTAGTGTCATAAATCTTTCTTGTGTCAAGTTATCGCAAAATCAAGTTAATGTCCTGGAAAAGGGACTCAATTTTGCTCCAACTAAAGACTTTGACTTGTTTGAAACCATCTTGGACATTAACAAATTTATATGGACACTTACCATCAAAAATCATTTTTTCTCTACAGACACCACTACAGTTGAAAATGCAGCTCCAGCCTCTTTGCCGACCAAAAATGCTGTGTTTGAATATGTTCCTAAAAGCAAATACTCTCTTCCCCTTAGTAGTCTAGTTCAAGAACATGTTGTTCCCTGTCGTCCCTACCAGCGGCACAATGTGGGGGTATTTCGTGCCCCTGTGTGCTGGTAGGACAGGCGGAATTTTAATTAGCCATGTATTAATTTCACATGGCTTGTTCCCTTTAAGAGGGCACAGATACCTCCCCCCTGTGCGTTTTTTTCTGTCCTGTGTAAAGGATCGGACAGGTGGGGAGGACTCTGTGTCCTCCTAAAGAGAAAGAGTAAGAAGAAGTTTCAGGTACTTACCTGCTCAGACCTGTTCAGGTGTCTTCAATCATGCACTCTGCCCCTTTGGACTTCTGTCGGTCCTGCAAAGAGAATAGGTAAGATTAAAGTTACCTATTTTGCCCACCTCCCTCACGCAATCCTACCTCCTGTTCCCCGGCATCCAGTCTTGCTGGGCTTCGGGAGCCGCGCGCAGCCAGCCGGCGTGTTCGCGCGGCTCCATGAGGGGAACTTCCGGTTTCGCGGAACCTTTCCTCTGCGTAGGAGGGTTCCGGCCGGTCGTTTAGAAGTGTAACACCGGCAACTTCCGGTTTTTCGGTATTCGCCGCTCCGGGACCACGCGAACAGCAGCGTTGGACACTGGAGGTCCTCAGGAGATTGAGGTACGTGCCAATGTAGTTGGCTCAAGGGGGGAGCGTGACTTGAAGGGCTAGGAGTGTTATGAAGGGCAAAGGAACGGAGCTTTTGACTAAGGCCACGCCCCTTCCGGATATGGGGCTGTAAAAAAGGGGGCAGGTTGCATCCCTCATTGCCTGCTAGTCTAATCCCTAGCTGGTTTCTGCGCTGTGGCTTGTGGTTACCGCTTCAAACTGCATTTATTCTACTGCAAACTCTGCTGAAGGTTGGTAAGTGGTCTGCAGAAGCTGGGTGAGTCTCCTCATATGGTTCCTTGAATGTACTCCTCTGATGTTTCATATTCCATGCTTAGGTATCGCTGAAAGCTAGCTTCTTTTTGTCATGTCTTCCTCTTCTACCCCTCCCGGGGATCAAGTAAGACGGAAGAAGTCTTCTAAAAGGAGACACCTGGCTTGCATTGATTGTGACGTTCCACTACCTGATGGTAGGTGCGGTTTTTTCGTCTGCTAATTCTCCCAATGGTGGGAGTATCCTGAATGTCATTGTTTTGCCTTTAGGCTATGACTGGTCACGCTGCCAGCAATGCAGGGGACCTCTGCGGGAGGAACCCGTTACCAGTGATATGGTTGCATGGGTCAAGGAGTACATGGTGAGTACGGTTGCCGCAAAGAGGGGAAGGGTCCCCTCCGGCTTCTAAGTATCCTTGTGTTTTTTGCAGGATGATTCTTTAAAGGATATCCGTACTTCACTGGCTCAGCTCACCAAGAAGCAGCGCGTGGAAAGGCGTTCTGCTTCACTGCCCTCCCTGGAGCGCCTCCAGGTGGAGGAGGTGTCCATATCATCGGACGATCAGTCCTCCTGTACCAGCAGACCAATTTTCCATCGGGAAAAGACTAATAAACTGCTGAAGGCCATCCGGTCGTGGGACCAGGTTGGCGAGGGGGAAGCCTCTGCGTCCACCTCTGGGAAGCGGAGGGTTTTCCAAGTGGACGCCTCCATGGCCAGCCTAATGGAACAAGAATGGAAGCAGCCGGAGAAGGCTTACGTCACCACCAGAGCTTTCAAAGCAGTGTATCCGATTGATCCCTCCCAGCTGGATCGCTGGGGTCCGCCACCCAAGGTGGATTTAGCCATCTCTAAGCTTTCCCGTCGCACTGTCGTGCCCATCGATGACGGGTCAAATCTTCAGGATTTGCTCGATAGAAGAGTGGATTCAACGCTCAAGAAGGCGTATTCGTCTGCTTCAGCCCAGGTGACGGTGGGCATCGCCTCAACGGAAGTAGCTGATAAGCTTCAAGCCCGGCTGGACCGCCTGGAACGGGATATCGACTCCGGGGTTAACAGGGACGACATCCTGGCATCCATGGGGGAGATCCGTCTCGCTACGGATTTCCTGAGAGAATCGGCAAGACAGCAGGTGAAGCTGGCTTCCAAGGCCATGGCCCTCAATACCGCCGCCAGGAGGCCCTTGTGGCTCAAACCTTGGCGGGCTGATGTCGCCTCCAAGTTTTCTTTGTGTTCCCTCCCCTTTCAACCTGGGAAGGTTTTCGGCCAAGGGCTGGACGATCTGATGGAGGGATTGGCTGATGGTAGAGGGAGATCACTACCACAAGCAACCAGAGGAGGAAGGCCTCCCCCTTCTAGGGGTCGAGGCTCCACGTCTCAATACAGGCCTCAACAAGGAAGCCAGAGACGCCCCAGATACCGTCCGAAAGGGGCGGGTCGCGGGATCCCCAAGGAGGACCCTAAGAAGAAGGGGTTTTGAGGGGACGCCGCTCTCTGTGACCAGCTCTCCCGTAGGAGGGCGCCTTTCGAATTTCCTTGTGGCATGGCATCTTCACATTCTGGACCCATGGGTCTTTCAAGTTGTTCAGCGAGGATACGCAATAGAGTTCTCCCATCCTCCGGTGGATCGTTTCATCACTACGCGGGTCTTACCAGCCCTACAACAAGACTGCCTGGAGGCTTCCGTCGCAGAATATCTCTTAAAGGGGGCCCTGGAAAGGGTCCCTCCTCCCGAAGTGGGTCAAGGAGTTTATTCACCCGTGTTCTTGGTTCCAAAGTCCACAGGAGGGTGGCGGATGATTATAGATCTTCGGTTCCTCAACCTCTTCATAAAGAAAAAACCTTTCAGGATGGAGTCCATAGACTCAGTAACCAGTTTCCTATTGCGCAACGAGGTCATGGTCACCCTGGACCTGAAGGATGCCTACTTACATATCCCCATCTTCCCGCCACACAGGAAATATCTACGTATAGCCGTTCTTATGGCTGGTCACAGAGAGCACCTACAGTTCACTGCTCTGCCATTCGGCATATCGTCAGCTCCGTATGTATTCACCAAGATGGTCGCACCAGTTGCCGCCGCTCTCAGACTTCAAGGCCTCTTCGTGGTTCCCTACCTCGACGACTGGCTTATAAAAGCTCAGTCTACTTCAATTCTCCATCACCACCTCCAGATAGCCATCGCCTTCCTCCAGGAGTTAGGTTGGCTGATCAATTGGGAGAAGTCAGAAATAGTGCCATCCACCCGGAAGAAATTCCTAGGGTTTGTTCTGGATTCCCAGAGCATGCAGATTTTCCTATCTCGTCCAAGGCGAGCAAAAATAGAAGCTTCGGTTCAGGGCCTCCTCAGGTCCCGATGGATCACCATTCGCACCGCCATGCGGGTCCTAGGCCTGATGTCTTCTTCAGCCAAGGCGGTCCCTTGGGCTTTATGGCACTTGCGTCCCCTTCAGATGGAAGTGTTGAGAGCCTGGAACGGATCTCCACGGGGACTGCACAGGAAGATCTGCCTTTCTCCCGGTACCCGTCTTTCCCTCAGATGGTGGAGACACCTGAAAGACGGAAGGTCCTCGGTTCAACCTCGTTGGACCCTGTTGACAACAGATGCGTCCCATTCGGGATGGGGAGCCCACCTGGACGGCAGGACTGTCCAGGGTCTGTGGAGGAATCCAGAGGTAGGAACCTCCAACCTGAAGGAGCTAAAAGCAGTGTATCTGGCGCTGAAGTACTTCGCCCCCTTTCTCGAAGGGAAGGCAGTCAAGGTCCGGTCAGACAATATGACGACGGTAATATACTTGAACAAACAGGGCGGCACCAGGGTTCCAGCCCTACTGAGAGAGGCGAACTTGATCTTCACGTGGGCAGAGAAGAATCTGACCCACCTATCCGCTGTTCACATCAAGGGCTCCCTGAACATAGTAGCGGATCAGTTGAGTCGGGGTATCCCTGTATCAGGAGAATGGTCTCTCAATCAAGACATATTCCATCAGATTGTCCAAATATGGGGCCTTCCGGATGTCGACCTCATGGCAACCCGACTCAACGCCAAGGTGGAAACCTTCTGCTCTCTGTACCAGGAGGACAATGCCTTGGCAGTGGATGCCCTGTCCATCCCATGGAGGTTCAGGCTGATATACATTTTCCCTCCAGTTTCCATCATACCCAAGGTATTGATGAAAATCAGACAGGACCAAGTCTCGGGAATTGCCATAATCCCGTTCTGGCCGAAAAGGACTTGGTTTGCCCAGCTCATGTGGATGAGTCAAGGCAGGTATTGGAGGCTTCCCCCCCTCCCAGATCTGGTGACACAAGGAGAGCTGAGACACCACGATCTGAGGAGATTCAATCTGACAGCCTGGAGGTTGACCAGTCCCTATTAAGGAATAGAGGACTGTCTCAAGGCGTCCTAAGGACTTTAGCCAGCGCCAGAGCCACCTCGACCAATAAGAATTACCGTAGGATCGGTAATATTTTCCAGGCCTGGTGCACGGAACACGAAGTGGACTCCTCCGATCCCCCTGTGAGGGCGATCCTGGATTTCCTTCAGGACGGCCTAGACAGAGGGCTTGCAGCTTCTACCCTGAAGGTACATGTAGCCGCTTTGTCCGCCTATCTGGGGAGGCGGTTGTCTCAGGATCCTTTAGTGAGCACCTTTATCAAAGGGGCAACTAGGCTGAGACCAGCAGTTTCTGCTCCTGTCCACCAATGGGACCTCAGCAAGGTCCTAACGGCACTTTGTGTTGCTCCATTTGAACCTCTGGAGGAGGTGGATCTAAAGTGGCTGACCTATAAGGTATCTTTTCTCCTCGCTATCACCTCGGCAAAAAGAGTAGGGGAGCTTCAAGCACTCTCATCGGAAGCTCCTTACATTGCCTTCTTTGAAGACCGTGTTCAGTTGAGATTTCTGCCAGGATTCAGGCCGAAAGTTTCTTCTAGGGCGAATATGAGTCAGCTCATTTGCTTGCCAACCTTTTTTCCCGTGCCCACTTCCCCTGAGGAGGAGAAGTGGCATACCCTAGATTTAGTCCGGAACCTGCAGATTTACCTTCAGCGCACACGCGCTTTCAGGAGATCTGAGAACTTGTTAATAAATTATGTAGGGGGCCATAAAGGCCGCAAGGCTTCTAAGGCCACCATCTCTCGCTGGGTGAAGGAAGCAATCAAGTTGGCGTTTGTGAGTCAGAACTTACCTCCGCCGACCGTCCTAAGGGCCCATTCGACGCGGGCAGTATCGACCTCTTGGGCAGAGGTCAAGGCTCTCACCTTGGACCAGATTTGTGCAGCAGCATCCTGGTCTTCAGAATTAACCTTTGTGAAGCACTACCGACTTGATCGGTATGGCTCAGAAGCTACTGCCTTCGGGCGTACTGTATTACATTCTGCTTGTGTTTAATCTCCCACCCTTATGGGGATTACTTGCTATTTCCCCACATTGTGCCGCTGGTAGGGACGACAGGGAACAAAGGATTATGTAGATAATCTTGTTTCCCTTAGTCCTAACAGCGGCACAAGGATTCCCCCCCTATTGTTGTTTATTTTGGAATGTATGTATTATTACTTGTTATTTACGCACAGGGGGGAGGTATCTGTGCCCTCTTAAAGGGAACAAGCCATGTGAAATTAATACATGGCTAATTAAAATTCCGCCTGTCCTACCAGCACACAGGGGCACGAAATACCCCCACATTGTGCCGCTGTTAGGACTAAGGGAAACAAGATTATCTACATAATCCTTTGTTACTCAAGGTCTCATTGATGTTGAATATGAAGCTAATGCACAACCTAAAAGTGTTGATAGCACCGTAGTTCACCGTACTAATACTAAATTTTACCCTTTGCAATCCAAGGATTCTAGTTATTGCCTTTTTCAACAAAAAATGGAAGAGGATCTCCTCAAACTAAAAAATTCTAGTAGACCTGTCTCCTCAAAAAAAAAACAACCAAGAAACAAAAACAAGAATCTAAGTAGAGGAGAGTACAATGCTTTACAGGAATTACGAAGTCTAGATACTATCGTTATAAAAAAAGCTGACAAAGGGGGGAAGACGGTTGTACTTAATAGGAGCGACTATGAGGAAAGCTGTTTTAAAAATACTCAATGATGTAACAACATATAAACAGCTCACATTTAACCCTACAGATACATTCAAATTTGAGCTTTATTCCCTTATTGAGGAGGAGGTTTCTATAGGTGTATTTAGTCAGCTTGAGGCAGAGTTCCTATACAATCAAGCACCTAGTATTCCCGTGTTTTACGGGTTACCTAAAATTCACAAGGAAACTCGGCCCCCACCCCTTAGGCCCATTATCTCTAGTAATAATTCTTTATGTGAGCATCTCGGTGGGTGGCTAGATAGTATACTGCAACCGTTGGTTAATAGGACTATAGGGTTCATCAAAGACAGTCGGGAGGTCTTAAAAAGCTTTAGAAACTTTACGTGGAGTGAGAACTGCAGCTGGCTCCGCTGTGACGTATGTTCCCTATATCCCAGCATTCCCCATCCAGCAGCTTTGTAGGCACTTGCCTTCCACTTATACAAGTATAGTGCATTCACCGAGCCCACCATTGAATACATATTATCTGTTACTTCTTTTTTGTTAACGCACAATTTTTTTATGTTTAAGGATGTATTTTTTCTTCAGATCTGCGGAGCGCCTATGGGCGCTCCGTTTTCCCTTTCATTAGCCAACCTCCTAATGTCTTATTGGGAGGAGCAGTATATTTTTGTTGATTCTAACTTTTTTCTTCCTCATTTGCTCTGGTATGGGCGCTACATCGACGACATACCTATAGTGTGGTTCAGAGATGTGGCGCCCATACCAGAGTTTATACAATTTTTGCACAAGAATCCTTTTGGTTTAAAATTCACTTTTTTACATAATTTTCACAGTATGAACTTTTTAGATTTGACATTGGTGGGCTCGGTGGAGAAGGGTAATGTGATCACGTCCCTGTTCACGAAGGAAAGTGCAGGCAACTCCATACTTAAAGCCAACAGTTCGCACCCCAAGCACCCCATCAAAAGTATCCCTATTGGAGAAATCGCACGACTTAAAAGAGCATGTAGTGACCCACTTGACTTTAAAATTAAGAGTAAAGAAACTTTTTTCCCGATTAAAACATAGAAATTATCCCAACTTGATGTTGGAAAGAGCTGAAAAAGCAATGGAAACAAAAATCGGAATGAATTATTACAAGATAAAAACAATGAGCTTAAGGGAACCAACATTAACAATAAACTTGTCTCCTCGACTAGATATAGTCCACAATTCAACAAAATTAAAACTATTGTTAAGAACAATCTTTCTATTGTAGCCACTGATCCTATTACCAATGACATCCTTAATAATGGAGTGAGTTTCGTCTCTAAAAGAGCCAAAACCTTGGCTAATGATTTATCACCTAGTTGCTTACCCCCACTTAAACATAGTAACCATAACTCATCCAACATTGGTTTTCCCAAATGTAGAGTATGTAAATTTACATCAGATACTAAGGAGGTAGTCCGCTCTACAGATGGATATAGACACAAAATTAAACAATCAATTAATTGTAAAACAGAATCAGTCATTTATTGTATCGAATGTTCACTGTGTAATATGGACTATATAGGATGCACATCAGGACAATTGGGAACTAGGATTTTAGAGCACATCAGGGATAGCAGTAAAAATCCTGCTACTAACATGTCTGGAGCCTCTAGGAATTTTTCGACGTTTCACCAAGGGAGCGTTCAAACATTGCGGTTCTATAGTTTAGAACGTGTTTCATTGCCCTTGAGAGGGGGGGGGGGGGGATTGGAAAAATAAGCTTCTAAAAAGGGAAGCATGGTATATCCTAAAGTTCCGTAGTAGAAAACCTCTAGGCATGAATATTAAAACAGACATTTTTTATCTCTACTAGAGATGAGCGAACACTAAAATGTTCGAGGTTCGAAATTCGAATCGAACAGCCGCTCACTGTTCGTGTGTTCGAACGGGTTTCGAACCCCATTATAGTCTATGGGGAACATATACTCGCTAAGGGGGAAACCCAAATCCGTGTCTGGAGGGTCACCAAGTCCACTATGACACCCCAGGAAATGATGCCAACACCTCTGGAATACAACTGGGACAGCAGGGGAAGCATGTCGGGGGGCATCTAACACACCTAACATCACAGCCTAACAACTACACACTTTACACACTCAATACCTCCTCTCTGACAGTAGGAAAACACCTTGAAACATGTGTATTTGGCACTTGCAGTGAGGAGAGCTTGTCACCAGCAGTGAATTTAGCCCTTGTAGTAAGTTGAGGTTGGCACCAACATTTGTTTTGAAAATCAGGGTGGATTGAGCCTCTAACCAGCAGAGTTTGGGCAAATTCATGGTGGAGGGAGCCTCTAAAAACCCCAGTTTGGGCAAATTCATGGTGGAGGGAGCCTCTAACCAGCCCAGTTTGGACCAATTCATGGTGGAGGGAGCCTCTAACCAGCCCAGTTTGGACCAATTCATGGTGGAGGGAGCCTCTAAACAGCCAAGTTTTGGGAAATTCATGGTGGAGGGAGCCTCTAAAAACCCCAGTTTGGCCAAATTCATGGTGGAGGGAGCCTCTAACCAGCCCAGTTTGGACCAATTCATGGTGGAGGGAGCCTCTAAAAACCCCAGTTTGGCCAAATTCATGGTGGAGGGAGCCTCTAACCAGCCCAGTTTGGACCAAGTCATGGTGGAGGGAGCCTCTAAACAGCCAAGCTATGGGATGTTCATGGTGGAGGGAGCCTCTAACCAGCCCAGTTTGGACCAATTCATGGTGGAGGGAGCCTCTAAACAGCCAAGTTTTGGGAAATTCATGGTGGAGGGAGCCTCTAATCAGCCCAGTTTGGACCAATTCATGGTGGAGGGAGCCTCTAAACAGCCAAGCTATGGGAAGTTCATGGTGGAGGGAGCCTCTAACCAGCCCAGTTTGGACCAATTCATGGTGGAGGGAGCCTCTAAACAGCCAAGTTTTGGGAAATTCATGGTGGAGGGAGCCTCTAATCAGCCCAGTTTGGGCAAATTCATGGTGGAGGGAGCCTCTAACCAGCAGAGTTGTGGGAAATCATGGTGGAGGGAGCCTCTAACCAGCAGAGTTGTGGGAAATCAGGGTGGAGGGAGCCTCTAACCAGCAGAGTTGGGGGAAATCAGGGTGGAGGGAGCCTCTAACCAGCAGAGTTGGAGGAAATCAGGGTGGAGGGAGCCTCTAACCAGCATAGTTGGGGGAAATCAGGGTGGAGGGAGCCTCTAACCAGCAGAGTTGTGGGAAATCAGGGTGGAGGGAGCCTAGCAGAATTGTGCAACGCTTATGGTGGATGAGTATGAGGATGCGGAGGAATTGGAGAGGTTGAGCATAGACATGGAGTTTCATGTTGGGGTGCTTTACACAGGTGGGCACGAAAATGAAGGCTCTATCCAGTGGTGGTTCATTTTTATCAAAGTGAGCCGGTCGGCACTCTCAGCTGACAGACGGGTGCGCTTGTCAGTGATGATGCCACCGGCTGCACTGAACACCCTCTCAGATAGGACGCTGGCGGCAGGACAGGACAGCACCTCCAAGGCATATAGGGCAAGTTCAAGCCACAGGTCCAACTTCGACACCCAATACGTGTAGGGCGCAGAGGGGTCGGAGAGGACAGGGCTGTGGTCGGAAAGGTATTCCCGCAACATGCGCCTATACTTCTCACGCCTGGTGACACTAGGACCCTCCGTGGCGGCACTTTGGCGAGGGGGTGCCATCAAGGTGTCCCAGACCTTAGACAGTGTGCCCCTCGTTTGTGTGGACCGGTGAGAACTTGGTCGCCTACTGGAGGAACTGCCCTCCCTGCCGCCAACGTCACATGCTGGAAACATCTCCATCATATTCTGCACCAATTGCTTGTGGCAAGCATTGATGCGATTGGCCCTCCCCTCTACCGGAATAAAAGAGGAGATGTTGTTTTTATACCGGGGGTCAAGGATAGCAAAGATCCAGTACTGGTTGTCCTCCATGATTTTGACAATACGCTTGTCGGTTGTAAAGCACCCCAACATGAACTCAGCCATGTCTGCCACAGTGTTAGTTGGCATGACTCCTCTGGCCCCACTGGAAAGTTCAATCTCCATTTCCTCCTCATCGTCCATGTCTACCCACCCGCGCTGCAACAATGGGACGATTCGAAGTTGCCCGGAAGCCTCCTGTATCACCATCACATCATCGGACAACTCTTCTTCCTCCTCCTCCTCCTCCTCCATTAAACGCGATGAAGCGGACAGATGTGTGGACCTACTCTCCAGCTGTGACGGATCGGATGCTATCCCTGACTCCTCTGTGTTATCTGAGTTATCCCTGATGTCAATCAGGGATTCTCTCAGAACACACAAGAGCGGGATTGTAAGGCTCACCATCGCATCCTCAGAGCTCACCCTCCTTGTGGACTCCTCAAACACCCGTAGGATGTCACAAAGGTCTCTCATCCATGGCCACTCATGGATGAGAAACTGAGGCAGCTGACTTTGTGGCACCCTAGGGTTTTGTAGCTGGTATTCCATCAAAGGTCTCTGCTGCTCAACCACTCTATTCAACATCTGAAACGTTGAGTTCCAGCGTGTGGGGACGTCGCACAAAAGCCGGTGTTGTGGCACATGCAGGCGTTGCTGGAGAGATTTTAAGCTAGCAGCGGCTACTGTCGACTTGCGAAAGTGGGCGCACATGCGCCGCACTTTCACCAGTAGCTCTGGAACATTGGGGTAGCTCTTTAGGAAACGTTGCACCACTAGGTTGAAGACGTGGGCCAGGCATGGAACATGTTGGAGTCCAGCAAGCTCCAGAGCTGCTACCAGGTTCCGGCCATTATCACAAACGACCATGCCTGGGCCCAGGTGCAGCGGCTCAAACCATATTGCCGTCTCATCGAGGAGGGCATCCCTCACCTCGGAGGCAGTGTGCTGTCTGTCCCCCAAGCTGATCAGCTTCAGCATGGCCTGCTGACGTCTACCAACGCCAGTGCTGCAACGTTTCCAACTCGTAGCTGGGGTCAATCTAACAGCGGAGGAGGAGTTGGTGGCGGAGGAGGAGGCGGTAGAGGAGGAGGGGGGTGTTCTTCTCGTGTCCCTGCCAGGAATGTTAGGCGGGGAGACGAGGTACACCGGGCCAGTTTGGGAAGCTGTCCCAGCCTCAACTACATTCACCCAGTGTGCCGTCAGTGAAATGTAGCGTCCCTGTCCGCATGCACTTGTCCACGCGTCGGTGGTCAAGTGGACCTTTGTGCAAAGCGCGGAACTAAGGGCCCGCCTGATGTTGAGTGACACGTGCTGGTGCAAGGCGGGGACGGCACACCGGGAGAAGTAGTGACGGCTAGGGACGGCATAGCGAGGTGCCGCAGTTGCCATCAGGTCCAGGAAGGCGGGAGTTTCAACAAGCCGGAACGCCAACATCTCCTGGGCCAGCAGTTTAGCGATGTTGGCGTTCAAGGCTTGCGCGTGTGGGTGGTTAGCGGTGTATTTCTGCCGCCACTCCAATGTCTGAGAGATGGTGGGTTGTTGTAAAGAAGCGCCTGATGGTGCCTTTGATGGTGCAGGAGAAGGAGATAAGACAGGAACAGGGGAGGATGAGGAAGAAGTCAACAAAGTGGCCGAGGCAGATGAAGTGGTGTCCTGGCTCGTCCTCTGGAGTGCATCGCCAGCACAGTCAGCAGTGGCAGTGGCAGAGGCAGAGGCAGTGGCGTGAACGGCAGGTGGCCTTTGTCCTGCCGTTGCTGCCTGCCACTGATTCCAGTGCTTGGATTCCAAATGACGGCGCATTGAAGTGGTGGACAGGTTGCTCTTCTCAGAACCCCTAATCAATTTCGAGAGGCAAATTGTGCAGACAACACTATATCTGTCCTCGGCGCATTCCTTGAAAAAACTCCACACCTTCGAGAAACGTACCCTCGAGGTGGGAGTTTTTCGGGGCTGGGTACGAACTGGAACATCTTGGGAGATTCCGGGTGTGGCCTGGCTTCGCCTAAGCTGCTGACCTCTGCCTCTGCCTCTAGCTACCCTTTTTGGTGCTACACCTGCCTCAACATCCACACTACTTTCCCCGCTTGACATCCCCCCTGTCCAGGTCGGGTCAGTGTCCTCATCATCCACCACTTCCTCTTCCAACTCCTGTCTCATCTCCTCCTCCCGCACAATGCGCAGGTCAACTGGATGCCCTGACGGCAACTGCATCACATCGTCGTCGATGAGGGTGGGTTGCTGGTCATCCACCACCAAATCGAACGGAGATGGAGGAGACTCTAGTGTTTGAGCATCTGGACACAGATGCTCCTCTGTTAGGTCCGTGGAATCGCGACATGGAGGGGCAGGTTGAGGGACAATGAAAGGAGCGGAGAACAGCTCTGGGGAGCAGGGACAGTTGGGGTTATTGTTCTGTGAAGCTTGGGAATTTTGGGAGGATGGAGGACAAGACTGTTGGGTAATAGGAGGAGAGGAGGCAGAGCCTGACTGGCTGCTGGACAATGTGCTGTAAGCGTTATCCGACAGCCATTGCAAGACCTGTTCCTGGTTCTCGGGCCTACTAAGGTTTGTACCCTGCAGTTTAGTTAATGTGGCAAGCAACCCTGGCACTGTGGAGCGGCGCAATGCTTGCTGCCCCACAGGAGTAGGCACGGGACGCCCTGTGGCTTCACTGCTACCTTGCTCCCCAGAACCATTCCCCCGACCTCGCCCACGGCCTCGTCCACGTTTCTTTCCGGGAGCCTTGCGCATTTTGAATTCCCAGTCAGAAACTGGCACTATATGGCAGTAGCAAGAAATGAGGGTATTTGTAACCCCAATATATTCTTGGAATTCCCAGTCAGAAACTGGCACTATATGTCAGTGGCAGGACTTGAAGGTATTTGTAACCCCAATATATTCTTGGAATTCCCAGTCAGACAATGGCACTATATACCAGTAGCAAGAAATGAGGGTATTTGTAACCCCAATATATTCTTTGAATTCCCAGTCAGACAATGGCACTATATACCAGTAGCAAAAATTGTGGGTGCACGTAACCCCAATATATTCTTTGAATTACCAGTCAGAAACTGGCACTATATGGCAGTAGCAAGAAATGAGGGTATTTACAACCCCAATATATTCTTTGAATTACCAGTCAGAAACTGGCACTATATAGCAGTAGCAAGAAATGAGGGTATTTACAACCCCAATATATTCTTTGAATTCCCAGTCAGACAATGGCACTATATGGCAGTAGCAATAATAGCAAAAATAGCAAAAATAGTGGGTGTATATAGCCCCAATTCTATTGCTAGGGGACTTTCAGGGTATTTCTGAGGTGAAGGTGGGGGGGCACACCGTTGGAACGGGGATTTGGGGTGTATATATGGGGTATACGGGAATACACTGTCAGTGTATTCCATTCAGGATCCTGGGAAAGCTGGGTTGCGGCGATTGAGCCCGTCAGTGCCACGTTACACTGACAAGATTCTCCCTGGAATTTAGCTCTTACAAGAGCTGTTGGTTGTCTTCTCCTTCCTATCCTAGCCTGTCCCTGCCTACCCAGAATCTAAGCCCTAGCTAACTGGACGGAAACCTCCGTCCCTGGTGAATTGCAAGCTCAGAATGACGAGAAGCTGGGCGTCGCTGTTCTTTTAAATTAGAGGTCACATGTTTTCGGCAGTCAATGGGTTTTGCCTACTTTTTTCAACGTCACCGGTGTCGTAGTTCCTGTCCCACCTACCCTGCGCTGTTATTGGAGCAAAAAAGGCGCCAGGGAAGGTGGGAGGGGAATCGAGTAATGGCGCACTTTACCACGCGGTGTTCGATTCGATTTGAACATGCCGAACAGCCTAATATCCGATCGAACATGAGTTCGATAGAACACTGTTCGCTCATCTCTAATCTCTACTAATATTTGCTTGTCACCCAGAGTATTTACTCTGACTATATTTATCTTTATGAAACATATGATGTGCTCTATATCCTATATTTTGTTCCTCAATTATTTTCGAGCATTAAATAAATTTAAAATCACTTGTAAGACAATTTATAATTAAAAAACAAAAACATCTATACTCCTGATTTGATTTATACTTCGCTCAGAGTTCATCTAACTCAGGGGTCTCAAACTCGCGGCCCGCGGGCCGCATGCGGCCCCCCGAACAATTTTGTGCGGCCCGCACAAGCCTAGGGACGCCGGATCCAAGTTGAATCCGGACGTTTCACCATTTTGCCCACAGGCAGTTCTATATACTGCCGGAAAGCTGACGGTGCGCTGAGTTCAGCACACTGTCGGCTTTCCCAATGTGGGCCCAGTGTGAAGAGCTTACGGTCCGGTACCGTAGCTCTTCTATGGTCAGAAGAGCGTCTCTGACACTCAGTCAGAGACGTCCTTCTTCACAGCACAGCCAATCGCGCTGTGCTGTGAGAGCCGGGAGGAACGCCCCCTCCCTCCCTGATAATGCTTGTCTATGGACGAGTACTGCGAGCAGAGGGAGGGGGCGTTCCTCCCGGCTCTCACAGCACAGCGCGATTGGCTGTGCTGTGAAGAAGGACGTCTCTGACTGAGTGTCAGAGACGCTCTTCTGACCATAGAAGAGCTACGGTACGGGACCGTAAGCTCTTCACACTGGGCCCACATCGGGAAAGCCGACAGTGTGCTGAACTCAGTGCACTGTCAGCTTTCCGGCAGTATATAGAACTGCCTGTGGGCAAAATGGTGGAAGGTCCTCTTTAAACATTGAGGTGGAATGAAGGGGCTCATGACACTGGGGGCAGACGAAGGGAGGGGGGAGAACGGCATGACACTGGGGCAGAAATGGAGGGACATGAATCTGGGGGCAGAGATGGGGGGACATGAATCTGGGGGCAGAGATGGGGGGACATGAATCTGGGGGCAGAGATGGGGGGACATGAATCTGGGGGCAGAGATGGGGGGACATGAATCTGAGGGCAGAGATGGGGGGACATGAATCTGGGGGCAGAGATGGGGGGACATGAATCTGGGGGCAGAGATGGGGGGACATGAATCTGGGGGCAGATGAAGGGTGTATATGTAACTGGGGGAAAGATGGAGGGGGGACATATAGTTTACAGGTGACTGTAGGAGGATTATACAGTGTGGGGGCACATGAAAAATGAATGGGCGGAGTCAACATAAAAGTGGGTGGAGGGGTGGAGCTAAATTTGCCGCGGTACGGCCCGCCGACTGGCTGGGATCTTGCTCTGCGGCCCACATGCTGAGTTGAGTTTGAGACCCCTGATCTAACTGTTGACTGCCGTGACGCAGATATTTGTGCGTTTTTATGATTAAAGTGGTTAGGATGTGTTTCTTTATATTCCGTATATTTTCTTATTTTAATGTAATTTGTCCATTTTTTATTTTTTTTTGCTTTATTGTATACTTACCCATGTTCCATTCTAATGCAGTTAACTATGTGATGTGAACGGTGATATTTTCATCATTACGGTCTAAGCAACCAGTATTGGTTGAATTGCATCACGTGTCCCTCTTCTTTCTCCTCTCCCTGGATGACGTATTATCATTCTTTGTGAATTGGGGGAGTATCTAACTGTGATTGGTTGGTATATGTCACGTGATCCGGAAATAGAGCTGACGGGTCGGTGCTCACAGTGAGTGATTGTAGACACTGGTTCACATATAACTCAATACAGCGATGGTACAAGTGGTTGCTATTTTACTTTCATGTCTCCTATTTCTATTTCTCTCTTGTTTAGTATTGCTGAGATATAGAACTCATACGTTTTATGAAATATTGCGGCATTAACAACAATTAAAGATCGACATCAGTGTTTTTTTCTTTTCCCCAACAAACTTTATTGACAATTACAAAATAATTAGCGTAATGATTCACAACGGCCTGTTCTGCCATTTAGTAGAGTATAAATGCACATACATTTGTCTTGGTATACACGCTATGATTAAGGGGTTAGTCTACCCCGAAACGCGTTAGCGTTTTCTTTTATCGCTTGCACTTTTTTCATTTTTTCTTCTTCACTTTTTTCTGTACATGTATTCGATTTTAATGGATTGAATTAAAGACTTGAATTTTTATCATTGAGAAGTGTTGCAAACCTCTTTTCCGTTTACTCTACTCTATATGTATATCCTGACTACCTGGGCTTGGTTATTTGCCTTTGTGCTTTCCCCGGTCTACGACCTGTTTACCATTAAAGGGGGTGTGAAAAATATATATATTGTTTTAAATTAGTGGAGGTGAGCCTGATCAGCGGCCTAAGGAAAGGGACCTGGGATGCCACAGCCAGCGAGAACTTATACTGCAAGAAAACATCAGAACAGCAGGACCAGAGCGCACTGGAAGGCACTGGAGTAACGGGAACAGGTAAGTATGGAGCACCGGGGACAGGTAAGTATGGAACACCGGGGACAGGTAAGTATGGAGCACCGGGGACAGGTAAGTATGGAACACCGGGGACAGGTAAGTATGGAACACCGGGGACAGGTAAGTATGGAGCACCGGGGACAGGTAAGTATGGAGCACCGGGGACAGGTAAGTATGGAACACCGGGGACAGGTAAGTATGGAGCACCGGGGACAGGTAAGTATGGAGCATCCGGGGACAGGTAAGTATGGAGCACTGGGGACAGGTAAGTATGGAGCACCGGGGACAGGTAAGTATGGAGCACTGGGGACAGGTAAGTATGGAGCACCGGGGACAGGTAAGTATGGAGCACCGGGGACAGGTAAGTATGGAACACCGGGGACAGGTAAGTATGGAGCACCGGGGACAGGTAAGTATGGAACACTGGGGACAGGTAAGTATGGAGCATCGGGAACAGGTAAGTATGGAGCATCCGGGGACAGGTAAGTATGGAGCACTGGGGACAGGTAAGTATGGAGCATCGGGAACAGGTAAATATGGAGCATCCGGGGACAGGTAAGTATGGAGCACTGGGGACAGGTAAGTATGGAGCACCGGGGACAGGTAAGTATGGAGCACCGGGGACAGGTAAGTATGGAACACTGGGGACAGGTAAGTATGGAGCATCGGGAACAGGTAAGTATGGAGCACCGGGGACAGGTAAGTATGGAACACCGGGGACAGGTATGGTTCTACACACAAGCCCCTATAGGACAAGCGGAAGCAGCAGATATGACTCCTATGTACACCTGATGAAGAAGCCGTTTGTTGGTTTCTAAACGCGTTGTGTGAAAAGTTTTTATTAAAGATTCATTGGCAAGATTTGGTTCGGTAAGCGCGGATTTCTTTCATTCCGTCTACATTGTTTGTGGAGTTTTGAATTGGTCCTGCATTTATAATAATAATGGTTCTCCTTTATAATAATAATTGTTCTCTTTAATAATAATAATTGTTCTGGTATATAATAATAATGGTTCTCCTATATAATAATAATTGTGCTGGTATATAATAATAATGGTTCTCCTATATAATAATAATTGTTCTGGTATATAATAATAGTTGTTCTGGAATATAATAATAATGGTTCTCCTATATAATAATAATTGTGCTGGTATATAATAATAATTGTTCTGGTATATAATAATAATTGTTCTCTATATAATAATAATTGTTCTGGTATATAATAATAATGGTTTTCCTATATAATAATAATTGTTCTCTTATATAATAATAATTGTTCTCGTATATAATAATAATTGTTCTCGTATATAATAATAATGGTTCTCCTATATAATAATAATTGTGCTGGTATATAATAATAATGGTTCTCCTATATATTAATAATTGTTCTCGTATATAATTATAATTGTTCTGGTATATAATAATAATTGTTCTCGTATATAATAATAATGGTTCTCCTATATAATAATAATTGTGCTGGTATATAATAATAATGGTTCTCCTATATAATAATAATTGTTCTCATATATAATAATAATTGTTCTCGTATATAATAATATTTGTTCTGGTATATAATAATAATAGTTCTGGTATATAATTATAATTGTTCTAGTATATAATAATAATTGTTCTCTTATATAATAATAATTGTCCTCGTATATAATAATAATTGTTCTGGTATATAATAATAATAGTTCTGGTATATAATAATAATGGTTCTCCTATATAATAATAATTGTGCTGGTATATAATAATAATGGTTCTCCTATATAATAATAATTGTTCTGGTATATAATAATAATTGTTCTGGAATATAATAATAATGGTTCTCCTATATAATAATAATTGTGCTGGTATATAATAATAATAATTGTTCTGGTATATAATAATAATTGTTCTGGTATATAATAATAATTGTTCTGGTATATAATAATAATTGTTCTCATATATAATAATAATTGTTCTGGTATATAATAATGATGGGTTATGTAGATAACCTGTTTTCCCTAAGTCCCAACAGCGGCACAATATGGGGTATTTTCTGCCCCTGTGTGCTGGTAGGACAGGCGGAATTTTTAATTAGCCAGACTTAACACCTGGCTGGACCCTATATGAGGGCACCACACCCCTCCCCCTGCGTGTTAATATTAAGTAACCTATAATAGGCTCTGTACAATACAATATGTTTACAGCAAAGATATTTGTATTTACACATACATACAATCTTTACAGGTGCATATAAGCAACTTTTACATATTTTAGTCTGTTTTCCTCTACCAAATTATAGGGAGGGAGACTTGTGCCGCTGTTGGGACTTAGGGAAAACAGGTTATCTACATAACCCATCATTCCCTTGCGTCCCACCAGCGGCACAATATGGGGAGATAGCAAGCATAGTCCCTTTATTAGGGTGGACGTTCTACAGAACTCAATACTGTACGGCCGAAAGCCAAAGCTTCCGCAGACTGGGTAGCCAGTCTATAATGCTTTACAAATGTGGAGTCTGAACTCCACGACGCCGCCGTACAGATCTGGTCAAGCGGCAAGGCGCACTTTTCTGCCCATGAGGTAGAGACTGCCCTCGTGGAGTGCGCTGTTAAGAAGGCCGGAGGAGATAAGTCCTGTATCTCAAAAGCAATTTTAATAGTCTCCTTCACCCACCTAGAAATGGTGGGTTTCGAGGCCGCCCGGCCCTTTAACTTCCCGAAAAAGTTTACAAAGAGGTTTTCTGATCTTCTAAAAGAGCGCGTGCGCTCTAGATAAATCCTTAAACACCTTGACAAATCAAGAGAATGAAGTTTAACCTCCTCCGGAGTGGAGGGTGTTGGATAGAATACTGGAAGTGTGACCAGCTGGCATCTGTTGGTCACAGAGGGAACCTTGGGGGTAAATCCCGGTAGATATCTTAACTGGACTCTGTCCTCGTAGAAGCTGATATATGGTTCTTCACAGGAGAACGCCTGTAATTCTCCTACCCTCTTGGCTGATGTTATTGCCAAGAGGAATGCTACCTTGTAGGAGAGGAACTTCAGCTCTACCGACTCCAGAGGTTCAAAGGGTTTACCACATAGCGCCGAAAGGACCGTGCTGAGATCCCACTTGTGGACTGGAGCAGATACTGCTGGTCTCAACCTCCCCGCCCCTTTAAGGAAGGAACTTACTAGGGGGTCCTGAGATAACCGCCTCCCCAGACAGGCGGACAGGGCGGCCATATGCACCTTCAAGGTGGCAACCGAGAGGCCCCTGTCAAGGCCGTCCTGAAGAAAGTCCAAGATCACACCTATTGGAGGATCCACGGAGTCCACTTCGTGCTCCTGGCACCAAGTTTTAAAGATGTTACCAATCCTCTGGTAACTTCTATTTGTAGCTTCTGAGCGGGCACAGGAAATCGTCTTTAGGATGGCCTTTGAAAGTCCTCTATTCCTTAATAGGGACTGGTTAACTTCCAGGCTGTCAAGTTGAACCTCCTCAGATCCTGGCAGAGTAGCTCTCCTTGAGTTACCAGGTCTGGGAGGGGGGGAAGCCTCCAATAAATGCCTTGACTCATCCTCATGAGCTGGGCAAACCAAGTCCTTTTTGGCCAGAACGGGATTATGGCGATGCCCGAGACTTGGTCCTGTCTTATCTTCATCAATACCCTGGAAATGATGGGAACTGGAGGGAAGATGTAAATCAGCCTGAACCTCCATGGGATGGACAGGGCATCCACTGCCAAGGGGTTGTCCTCCTGATACAGGGAACAGAAGGTCTGTACCTTGGCGTTGAGTCGGGTTGCCATAAGATCGACCTCTGGGAGACCCCATCTTTGGACGATCTGCTGGAATATTCCTGGATGAAGCGACCATTCTCCGGATACGGAAATACCCCGACTCAACTGATCCGCTACTATGTTCAGGGAGCCTCTGATGTGAACAGCGGATAGATGGGACAGGTTCTTTTCTGCCCATGAGAAGATTAGATTCGTGGTTCTTTGAAGGGCCCGGGATCTGGTACCGCCTTGTTTGTTTATATAGATGACCGTCGTCATATTGTCCGACCGGACTTTGACTGCCTTCCCCTTGAGGAGGGGGGCGAAGTGACACAAGGCAAGGTACACTGCCTGAAGTTCCTTCAGGTTGGATGACCCCTGTTCCGGATGAGCCCAAACGCCGTGTATAGTTTTGTCGTCCAAGTGGGCTCCCCATCCCTGATGGGATGCATCCGTTGTCAGCAGGACCCACTGTGGAGGGACCGTAGACCTTCCGTCTTTCAGGTGTATCCACCATCTGAGGGAAAGATGGATAGCGGGAGAAAGGCAGATCTTCTTTTGCAGTCCCCGTGGCGACCTGTTCCAGGCGCTCAGCACTTCCCTCTGAAGGGGACGCAAATGCCATAAGGCCCAAGGAACCGCCCTGACAGAAGAGGACATCAGGCCTAGAACTCTCATGGCGGTCCGGATGGTTATTCGCCGAGTTCCAAATAGAAGGCGGGCAGCTGCCTCTATCTTGAGTTTCCTTGGGCCGGAAAGGTAGATCTGCATCTTCTGGGAATCCAGAATAAATCCGAGAAACTTCCTCCGGGTGGATGGCACCGTCTCGGATTTCTCCCAGTTGATCACCCATCCTAGATTCTGAAGGAGGGATACAGCGATCTGAAGATGTTGGCGGAGTAGAGAAGTAGACTGAGCTTTTATGAGCCAGTCGTCTAAATATGGAACCACGAAGAGCCCCTCTAATCTTAGAGCGGCGGCGATGGGGGCGACCGTCTTAGTGAAGACGTACGGGGCTGACGATATGCCAAAGGGGAGGGCGGTAAACTGAAAATGCTCTCTGCGGCCAGCTATTTGAATAGCTATTCTTAGATATTTCCTGTGTGGGCAAAAAATAGGGACATGCAGGTAGGCATCCCTGAGATCTAGGGTCACCATTACTTCGTCCTGCTGGAGGAAGGATGTTACAGAATCTACGGTTTCCATACGGAATGGTTTTCCCCTTAGAAACCGATTGAGATACCTTAAATCTACTATCATTCTCCAGTCCCCAGATGGTTTGGGGACGAGGAAAACTGGAGAGTAGATACCGAGGCCTTCCTCCCAAGGGGGGACCCTCTCCAGGGCCCCCTTTGTCCTGTATTCCAAGACAGCTGCCTCTAGGATAGACTGCTGGGCAGCAGGCAGGATACGAGTGCTGGTGAAATGATCGCGGGGAGGCTGCTTGAATTCCAAGGCGTAGCCCTGGGCCACCACCCGCAAAGCCCAAGGATCTCTGATGATCTGATCCCACACACCGGCAAAGTGAGCCAGACGCCCACCTACCGCAAGATTGGCCGCAGAGAGCTGCGCACCCTCAAAAGGTAGGTTTACCTTTTGAATCATCCCTGGCGCGCCCCCTGCCCATACCTCTAGGTCGTATTCTGGACCTCCTCTGAGGTTGCCTGGATTGAGCTCCTCGCCCCCTACCTGGGGGAGGCCTTCTGCTTCTGGAGGCCTGCGGCAAGGTTCTGCCCTTGTCTTCGGCCAGACCCTCCATTGGATCGTCGAGGCTGCGCCCGAACACCTTGCCCGGCTGGAAGGGTAGACCGCACAGGGCGTATTTGGATGGTAAGTCCGCCCTCCAGGGACGGAGCCACAGTGGTCTTCTTGCGGCTGTGGTCTGAGCCATGGTTTTTGCTGACAGACGTAACTGTTGTCTGGATGACTCTCCCAGGTAATCTGCTCCTAGCTGAATAGAGGACATAGACGATAAGATCTCGTCTCTATCGACGCCGGTATCTATGTCCCGCTCCAGTTGCGTCAGCCGGGCACGTAGAAAATCCGCCACTTCGGTGGAGGCAATGGCCACAGAGGTCTGAGCTGAAGCAAAAGAATACGCTTTTTTAAGTGTGGAGTCTATTCTTCTATCCAAGAGGTCCTGTAAGTTAGAGCCGTCTTCAAGAGGCACAATGGTACGTTTGGACATCCTGGCTACCGCCAGGTCTACTTTTGGGGGTGGCCCCCAGGAGGACAGCTGGACAGGATCCACCGGATACAGATTCTTAAATACCCTGGAGGCCACATGAGTCTTCTCAGGAAATTTCCACTCCTGCTCCATAATGGCCATTAATGCCGCATCTACCTGAAAGGCCCTCTGCCCTTCAGCGGTAGAAGTGGAGGCTTCCCCCAAGTCATCCAGGCCCCTTGACCGGATGGCCTTCAGCAAACTGGTTGTTTTGTCCCATGAAAATATGGGTTTGCTGGCCACGCTCGACTGCACCACGGATGGGCAGGAGTCATCCTCCATCTGCAGTCTTTCCAGGGAGGGGGGAGAAGCAGAGCGCCCTTCTGTCCGCTGCTTCTTGGAGAGCTGGGTGATGGACACACAGATGTCCTTTAGCGACTCCTCCTACAAAAAAGGGAGGAGGAGCTTACCAGAAGTGGGGAAACCATCTTTCCTCTTGTTCTCTGCACTGTACTCACCATATACTCCTTCATCCATATTACCATGTCCCTGGGGGAGGGCTCATCAGCAGGAGGCCCTCTGCAGGACCGACAACGTGACCAATCGTATCCTGGAATATAGAGGTTAATTAGCAACCTCCTACTGCAGAGAGCCCCTACCCCAGATCACACTTACCATCAGGTAAGGGAATATCGCAATCCCGGCAGGAAAAATGCTTTCTTTTGGCCGAGGATTTCCTCCTCTCCTGGTCCCCAGGAGGGGTGGTGGAAGAGGACATGGTAGCGGAATAGCGACCGCTATATTCACCTAAATAGATTTAGTGTATGAGAGGAGTAACATACATGAAACACAATAATGGTTTCTTACCAGGCGTTGGAAGAAACGGCTTAGACCAGGATTTGTCAAAAGCTCAGCTGCCACCAGCGAAGTGCAAACCAACTGCAAACTGCAAACTGCACCAAACATAAGCCCCACTAGTGGGAAACTAGGAAGGCAAGGACTGAGTGTCCTGCCCTCCCTTTTGAGCTGGCCGCCGAAAAAAAGGGGGCGGGATGCCCGAAACCCCGCCCTCTTCCCGCTTCCCAACTCCCCCAAAGCCCCTGAACAAGAATTGTTCTATCTAGGGGGGGGGGGGGGGGGGTATTGGGGCCAGGGGACTGCCTTACCCTGCCCCAGACTAGCTCCTTTCCGGAGCTATAGTAAAATATTTTCGGCCGCCGCGAACCGGAAGTGCGGCGCCGGAAGTGTGCGCAAGTTTTCCCTCCCCGTCCAGGGACGAGGGAGCCGGCCGAAGGTTCCGGCCCCTACCCGTTCGCAGAGCCGACGGCAGAAGCCGAAGCTTCCACATGAAGCGCCGACCCTGCAAGTAAGTCAGTGGACGGGGAGGGGGGGGGGGGGGGAAGGAGGAAGACCCTGCTGACACCCCTGCCTTCTCTCCAGGTCAGGAGCCCCAGCGAGGGACAGGACTCAGGATCAGGTAAGTGATCCACAGAGCCCTATAGGAGGACACCAAGTCCTCCCCACCTGTCCACACACAGGACAGAAAAAAACACGCAGGGGGAGGGGTGTGGTGCCCTCATATAGGGTCCAGCCAGGTGTTAAGTCTGGCTAATTAAAAATTCCGCCTGTCCTACCAGCACACAGGGGCAGAAAATACCCCATATTGTGCCGCTGGTGGGACGCAAGGGAATAATTGTTCTCGTATATAATAATAATTGTTCTGGTTTATAATAATTATTAATCTCATATATAATAATAATTGTTCTCATATATAATAATAATTATTCTGGTATATAACAATAATTGTTCTTATATATAATAATAATTGTTCTGGTATATAATAATAATTGTTCTTGTATATAATAATAATTGTTCTCGTATATAATAATAATTGTTCTCGTATATAATAATAATTGTTCTCATATATAATAATAATAGTTCTCGTCTATAATAATAATTGTTCTTGTATATAATAATAATAATAATAATAATAATTGTTCTTATATATAATAATAATTTTTCTCGTATATAATAATAATAGTTCTCCTATATAATAATAATTGTTCTCGTATATAATAATAATTGCTCCTTTTAACAAACACAAATTCTATTGATCACCGCACTTTATTATCAGTAGAATAGATCGCGGCAGCCATCTTTAGAGACGTAATCGACCATCACACTAGTCTTCACCATGAATCTCCAAATAATGGACAAGAGTTTCTTTACAAAGGCGTCTGGAGGGCTGTCTATTCCTTAGATGCATCTTGGTGACCCTTCTGGATTTCGGGAGGACATGGGAATGTAAAGTGATGGCCACAGATGACAGGTGCATCCTTCAGTGAGGGCGGTGGATATTATACGCTCCTTCTATAGATTCTCCAGGACCAGCTTTATGTCCTTGCTCTGGGATCTTCCATTTCCCCACAGGGGACGCTTCCTCCAGCCGATGCTTTACATTGGCTCTAATTCTGAAAAACAGATGAAATATCTCATTAGTCTTGATGGACGGCAGCTACTCGGCGAGCCGACCTATCCCTACATCTGAGAATGCCGCAACTATTAGAATATACGGAACAGTATTTATCCCATACGCTGAAACACATTCATACCTGAGGTATAATTTTTTTATTTTTTTTTTGCTGCTTTGCCTACCAAAATTTTTAATAGAAAGTGATCAAAACGTCTCACATTTCCCTAAATGGTATCAATAAAAACTACAATTAGCTCATCAAAAAAAAACAAAAAAACCTTATGACGCTCCATAGCGAGAAAAATAATAATAAAAAAGCTATGCAAAGTTATTTATTTTTGCAGTTTTAATTTTTTTAATATTGAAATAACAAAAACTTTACACATTTGTCAGTATCACACATGGCCACAGGTTTTCTGTGGTATTACAGCTCGGCTGCATACACTTCAGTTGAGCTAAAGTGCAATACCACAGAGAACCTATGGATAAGTGTGGCGCTGTTTTCCAAAGAAAGCAGATTTGTTATTCTATGTCCGTATGCCAAGTCATCAAACATGACATCCACTGGAGATATTACACAACTACAAGTACTGAGAAGATGGCTCCATTCTAGCTATAGTACTGTACCAGAGATGCCACCTTCTGGGCTGGAGAATGGTCCTTTAGTCCTTCCTCAGGCTGAATTGCAGTCCATGAAGTGTAGTGCCTGGATGGCTGATGTTGCTGTTCCATGTTCTTGTCATCTGTAGACACAACCCAAGGCTGACCTACCACCATAGGTAAACCCAGCGTTACACATGGAATAATATAACAGTAGCATCACCTAATCTACCCCATAAGGAAAGTGAGTGCCCAGATAGCTTACGTGGCTCCGTGGACAGCGCCATAAGACGGAACCTATAAAAGGCCAAACTAACGTATCCCCCATGTATTGTCCCAACTGCCTTGTCCCTTGTCCTGTCCCAACTAATAAAGCTCCTAGACCTGATCCTTCTCATCTTCTACATCGTCTTTTGGTATCTCCACCGGCCAACTCCTGGACCCTGTCGTTGGCATCTTCTGTTTCTACCTCTGGTCACAACTCCAAGTGTCGCCTGTTCCATCCAAGGACTTCTCTTCTGGTCACTGCTCCTGGTGATCTTCTTCTTCCATTTGAGGTCTGCTTTGGCTGCTCCTCCTGGGTCAAATACAACTTTAATACTTCCATTTTGACAAATCCAGCAGTGCCATTCCCATGTTCCCAAGCCTGACTCTACCACTACTATATGACCAAATCCAGCTCTGCTACATGTATTGTGACCGTCATATTGTACATCACATCCAGTCACTGCTTCACACTCAGACAAACTCAGCTCAACCATAGACAACGCCAAACTCACCTCTGCTATACAGAGTTACTTATCTGGTGTCTTCTCTGACCTTGTCCATATCCCAATCCCGGCTGAGCTCACTGCCATAGCAAATACTGGAAATAGATAAGACCACTTACCCATATACTATAGGGCCAAGCTCTGTGGCCATGCCTGCACCTTTTATGCTTCCTCCGTTGTGAGATCTGGTCCAAACATGGCGGCTTATCATGGGTCATGTGACCTGACGTGCCCATCAGTGGCCTCAATAGAAATACCGTATGCACATGTGTAGTGCTCTGCGTATTGTATCTCTGTGGAGGCGACTGAATGCGGTCTGTGATATAAGCCATCCAATGAGTCCATGTTACAGTCCCCGGAGGGGATGAGGGATAGAAAAAGCTCAAAAAGAGTAAAAAAACCTTTTGATAAAATATATAAAAACATAAAAATTCTAATCACTGCCGTAGTTCACATATCAAATAAGTAACCATTGACTTTGTGAACGGAAAAGTAAAAAAACTGTAAATTTTGGAAAGCTGGGAGTAAAAAACAAAAATGGCAAAAAGGGAAAATGCCGAATCCTCAAGAGGTTAATGTAAAAAGTAAGAAGTTCTGTGTCTCAGAGTGGGATGGTAAGAAAACAAAAGTAACAAAAAATATTGCTGACTACTTAAAGGGGTTGTCCTCACTCGGGCACCTTTTTGGTCCTCACTCGGGAACCTTTTATTAGGCCTCTTTTGGGCACCATCTTTGGTCCTCACTCGGGCACCTTTTTGGTCCTCACTCGGGCACCGTTTATATGGTACTCAGTCAGGCATCATTTCTCTGGTCCTCACTCGGGCACCGTTTTCGGTCCTCACTCGGGCACCTTTTATTAGGCCTCTTTTGGGCACCATCTTTGGTCCTCAGTCGGGCACCTTTTTGGTCCTCACTCGGGCACCATTTATGTGGTACTCAATCGGGCATCATTTCTCTGGTCCTCACTCGGGCACCTTTTTGATCCTCACTCGGGCACCTTTTATTAGGGCTCTTTTGGGCACCATCTTTGGTCCTCACTCGGGCACCTTTTTGGTCCTCACTCGGGCACCATTTATGTGGTACTCAATCGGGCATCATTTTTCTGGTCCTCACTCATGCACCGTTTTCGGTCCTCACTCGGGCACCTTTTATTAGGCCTCTTTTGGGCACCATCTTTGGTCCTCACTCGGGCACCTTTTTGGTCCACACTCGGGCACCATTTATGTGGTACTCAATCAGGCATCATTTCGTTGGTCCTCACTCAGGCACCTTTTTGGTCCTCACACAGGCACCTTTTATTAGGCCTCTTTTGGGCACCATCTTTGGTCCTCACTCGGGCACCTTTTTGGTCCTCACTCGGGCACCATTTATGTGGTACTCAGTCAGGCATCATTTTTTTGGTCCTCACTCGGGCACCTTTTTGGTCCTCACTCGGGCACCTTTTATTAGGCCTCTTTTGGGCACCATCTTTGGTCCTCACTCGGGCACCTTTTTGGTCCTCACTCGGGCACCATTTATGTGGTACTCAGTCAGGCATCATTTCTCTGGTCCTCACTCGGGCACCGTTTTCGGTCCTCACTCAGGCACCTTTTATTAGGGCTCTTTTGGGCACCATCTTTGGTCCTCACTCAGGCAACTTTTTGGTCCTCACTCGGGCACCATTTATGTGGTACTCAATTGGGCATCATTTCTCTGGTCCTCACTCGGGCACCGTTTTCGGTCCTCACTCGGGCACCTTTTATTAGGCCTCTTTTGGGCACCATCTTTGTCCTCACTCGGGCACCTTTTTGGTCCTCAGTCGGGCACCATTTATGTGGTCCTCAATCGGGCATCATTTCTCTGGTCGTCACTCGGGCACCTTTTATTAGGCCTCTTTTGGGCACTATCGTTGGTCCTCAGTCGGGCACCTTTTTGGTCCTCACTCGGGCACCATTTATGTGGTACTCAATTGGGCATCATTTCTCTGGTCCTCAATCGGGCACCTTTTTGATTCTCACTTGGGCACCTTTTATTAGGCCTCTTTTGGGCGCCATCTTTGGTCCTCATTCGGGCACCTTTTTGGTCCTCACTCGGGCACCATTTATGTGGTACTCAATCGGGCATCATTTCTCTGGTCCTCACTCGGGCACCTTTTTGATCCTCACTCGGGCACCTTTTATTAGGCCTCTTGTGGGCAACATCGTTGGTCCTCAGTTGGGCACCTTTTTGGTCCTCACTCGGGCACCATTTATGTGGTACTCAATCGGGCATCATTTTTCTGGTCCTCACTCATGCACCGTTTTCGGTCCTCACTCGGGCACCTTTTATTAGGCCTCTTTTGGGCACCATCTTTGGTCCTCACTCGGGCACCTTTTTGGTCCTCACTCGGGCACCATTTATGTGGTACTGAATCGGGCATCATTTCTCTGGTCCTCACTCGGGCACCGTTTTCGGTCCTCACTCGGGCACCTCGTATTAGGCCTCTTTTGGGCACCATCTTTGGTCCTCACTCGGGCACCTTTGTGGTCCTCACTCGGGCACCATTTATGTGGTACTCAATCAGGCATCATTTCGTTGGTCCTCACTCAGGCACCTTTTTGGTCCTCACTCGGGCACCTTTTATTAGGCCTCTTTTGGGCACCATCTTTGGTCCTCACTCGGGCACCTTTTTGGTCCTCACTCGGGCACCATTTATGTGGTACTCAATTGGGCATCATTTCTCTGGTCCTCAATCGGGCACCTTTTTGATTCTCACTTGGGCACCTTTTATTAGGCCTCTTTTGGGCACCATCTTTGGTCCTCATTCGGGCACCTTTTTGGTCCTCACTCGGGCACCATTTATGTGGTACTCAATCGGGCATCATTTCTCTGGTCCTCACTCGGGCACCTTTTTGATCCTCACTCGGGCACCTTTTATTAGGCCTCTTGTGGGCAACATCGTTGGTCCTCAGTTGGGCACCTTTTTGGTCCTCACTCGGGCACCATTTATGTGGTACTCAATCGGGCATCATTTTTCTGGTCCTCACTCATGCACCGTTTTCGGTCCTCACTCGGGCACCTTTTATTAGGCCTCTTTTGGGCACCATCTTTGGTCCTCACTCGGGCACCTTTTTGGTCCTCACTCGGGCACCATTTATGTGGTACTGAATCGGGCATCATTTCTCTAGTCCTCACTCGGGCACCGTTTTCGGTCCTCACTCGGGCACCTTTTATTAGGCCTCTTTTGGACACCATCTTTGGTCCTCATTCGGGCACCTTTTTGGTCCTCACTCGGGCACCATTTATGTGGTACTCAATCGGGCATATTTTCTCTGGTCCTCACTCGGGAACCTTTTATAAGGCCTCTTTTGGGCACCATCTTTGGTCCTCACTCGGGCACCTTTTTGGTCCTCACTCGGGCACCATTTATGTGGTACTCAATTGGGCATCATTTCTCTGGTCCTCACTCGGGCACCGTTTACGGTCCTCACTCGGGCACCTTTTATTAGGTCTCTTTTGGGCACCATCGTTGGTCCTCAGTCGGGCACCTTTTTGGTCCTCACTCGGGCACCATTTATGTGGTACTCAATTGGGCATCATTTTTCTGGTCCTCACTCAGGCACCGTTTTCGGTCCTCACTTGGGCACCTTTTATTAGGCCTCTTTTGGGCACCATCTTTGGTCCTCACTCAGGCACCATTTATGTGGTACTCAATCGGGCATCATTTCTCTGGTCCTCACTCGGGCACCGTTTTCGGTCCTCACTCAGGCACCTTTTATGAGGCATCTTTTGAGCACCATCTTTGGTCCTCACCCGGGCACCTTTTTGGTCCTCATTCGGGCACCATTTATGTGGTACTGAATCGGGCATCATTTCTCTGGTCCTCACTCGGGCACCGTTTTCGGTCCTCATTTGGGCACCTCGTATTAGGCCTCTTTTGGGCACCATCTTTGGTCCTCACTCGGGCACCTTTTTGGTCCTCACCCGGGCACCATTTATGTGGTACTCAATCGGGCATATTTTCTCTGGTCCTCACTCGGGAACCTTTTATTTGGCCTCTTTTGGGCACCATTTTTGGTCCTCACTCGGGCACCTTTTTGGTCCACACTCGGGCACCATTTATGTGGTACTCAATCAGGCATCATTTCGTTGGTCCTCACTCAGGCACCTTTTTGGTCCTCACTCGGGCACCATTTAAGTGGTACTCAATTGGGCATCATTTCTCTGGTCCTCACTCGGGCACCGTTTACGGTCCTCACTCGGGCACCTTTTATTAGGCCTCTTTTGGGCACCATCTTTGGTCCTCACTCGGGCACCTTTTTGGTCCTCACTCGGGCACCATTTATGTGGTACTCAATCGGGCATCATTTTTCTGGTCCTCACTCAGGCACCGTTTTCGGTCCTCACTTGGGCACCTTTTATTAGGCCTCTTTTGGGCACCATCTTTGGTCCTCACTCAGGCACCATTTATGTGGTACTCAATCGGGCATCATTTCTCTGGTCCTCACTCGGGCACCGTTTTCGGTCCTCACTCAGGCACCTTTTATTAGGCCTTTTTTGAGCACCATCTTTGGTCCTCACTCGGGCACCTTTTTGGTCCTCATTCGGGCACCATTTATGTGGTACTCAATCAGGCATCATTTCGTTGGTCCTCACTCAGGCACATTTTTGGTCCTCACTCGGGCACCTTTTATTAGGCTTCTTTTGCGCACCATCTTTGGTCCTCATTCGGGCACCTTTTTGGTCCTCACTCGGGCACCATTTATGTGGTACTCAGTCAAGCATCATTTTTTTTGGTCCTCACTCGGGCACCTTTTATTAGGCCTCTTTTGGGCACCATCTTTGGTCCTCACTCGGGCACGTTTTTAGTCCTCACTCGGGCACCTTTTCTTAGGCCTCTTTTGGGCACCATTTTTATGGACTTTTCTTTTTTGCCCTTTTAGGGCTCCAATTTTTTGACCCTTTAAGGTCTCAATTTGTTTTGCCTCTCTAGGGCACCATCCTTTTTAGGCCTCTTTGTACATCATGTATTTTTGACCTTTCTATGCTCCATATTCGGGTATAATTTTTTTTTCAACAATAACTTTTATAAGGGCTAGTTCACACGGGGTCTTTTGACAGCGGAAATTGATGTGGAATCTGCCTCAAAATCCGCTGCCAAAAATGTCTCCTATTGAGTAGCTAGTAGCGGAAAAAGAAGCGAGCTGTCGTTGGCGAGGCTCCGGCCCATTCGTTTGGGCCTAATCTGGAGCAGCCGCGACGGAATATGTAAACGCAGAACTCCGTGTGAACTAACCCTGAAAGTTTTAATATTAGGAGAGATAAACAGTTACAAAATAATTACAACATTGTGAAAGTTTCTCCAGTAACAAATGATAAATTGAGAGACAGAGAGAGACAACAGACTAGAGAAGATGACAAGAAGGATGTCGCTGGCGTGTAGTGGAGGAGACGCTGGGCCGTATGGGTCGCCAAGTCCCTCCAATCTGCTGGAGCTGCCACTAACTGGCGGGCACAGCTAAGGAGGGCCGAGTCACAAGACGAGAGGTAAGGGTCTGATTGTGGGGTAACAATGCTTGGCCTCTGTCTGTCCTCTCCTTTCTGAGTCGCAGCGACAATGTAATGTAGTGTCCCCGCATGACTGTACTATAAGCCTCCTACAGAACAGCACCTGAAGCCGCTGACTCCCCATTCTCCATAAAGTAGTCAGGGGCACCCGTACTGTAGTTTAGGGAGTGGGTGATGTAAGTAGAGCCTCATTGAGGTGCCAATGGCAGCGTCTAGTTAGGACTGGGACAGGGGGCAGAGATATAGTCACCGGGGCATGATAGGACCGAGGGACTGAGCTCTACCTCAGTAAGCAGCGGAGGGCTGGTGCATTGCAAAATAAATAATCCGTTTTAGTGTGCGCGTTATGGGGGTGGGAAAAAATCATATGAGTCCATAGGCGGGGGGGCTCAGCACCCGTGATAATGGTGAATCCAGTTGGGGGGGCACGTTATGTTTTCATGTTAAAAGTAGTCAATAAAGTTATAGTAAACAGTCACCTACCTCTTGTCACTTGGTTGGTCACATACCTGTAGGAGGACAACCAGAGGTGCAGCTTTCGGCTCCTGCCCCCAGTGCAGTATCTGTAATGGAGACCAGATCAGCCTTGTGCCATATAACATTTTTGGAAGCTTCTCCAGGTTAATACTTGATGGGATATAATATATACACATTGGACCATATTCACATTGTGCTCCTGTTTACCCTTTTATTACCTTTGGATCGCTCAATGGACAGCTATAGAGGTTCATATATCATATGTCACATATTAGTATTGGACTATATTCATACTTGGTCCTGTTTTGGTGCTGTTTTTCTCCCTTTTTCGGGTCTGTGTATTTAAATTTAAGAGGCACATTGAAGGGAACATTAACCTGTGGGGGCCACTATGAGGAGGGCATTATACTACGGGGGCTACAAGGGGGACACTATACTATATGGAGGCCATAAGAGGACATGATGTCATGTCAGGGCTACCAAAGGGACATTGGCTGGAGGCCGGCCTTACCATACCGAAATACACCAACAACACCCCTAATATACACTGATATATAATAGGTCCCTCTATAGAGTAACAATTCACATATGCAATGATTTATTGTCACATGTCCTCATATACATGACCACCAGGGGGCATATCTGTAGAGAGAGTGTAACATCATACAGGCCCCCAAACCTGCAGGGGGCCTTTGTCTTGTATTAAGAAACAAATCCTTGTAAATATAGATCACCACTGAGCCGTTGCAGATTTTACATTGGGGCCCCGGAGCTTAAAGCGACTACATTTATACCATCAATATTCACCTACAAACAGCCATATACAATATCAGACACATCCCCCGTATACAGGAACATGTCACCATATATACAATGACAGATACTTGCCACTAAATACAGTGATATCCACATGTCCTTGTATGTAGTGAGAGTCAGATACTCATATATATATATATATATGTCCCCATATACAGTGTCAGTGCCCTAATGTGCAGAACAAACACATACCCTATATGACACATGCCCTAATATACAGTAATAAACATATGTCCTATATACAATGACAGATCCATGCTCATATATAGTGATATCCACAAACCACCATATACAATGAGAAACATACACTCACCGGCCACTTTATTAGGTACACCATGCTAGTAACGGGTTGGACCCCCTTTTGCCTTCAGAACTGCCTCAATTCTTCGTGGCATAGATACAACAAGGTGCTGGAAGCATTCCTCAGAGATTTTGGTCCATATTGACATGATGGCATCACACAGTTGCAGTCGCAGATTTGTCGGCTGCACATCCATGATGCGAATCTCCAGTTCCACCACATCCCAAAGATGCTCCTCTATTGGATTGAGATCTGGTGACTGTGGAGGCCATTGGAGTACAGTGAACTCATTGTCATGTTCAAGAAACCAGTCTGAGATGATTCCAGCTTTATGACATGGCATTGCATTATCCTGCTGAAAGTAGCCATCAGATGTTGGGTACATTGTGGTCATAAAGGGATGGACATGGTCAGCAACAATACTCAGGTAGGCTTTGGCGTTGCAACGATGCTCAATTGGTACCAAGGGGCCCAAAGAGTGCCAAGAAAATATTCCCCACACCATGACACCACCACCACCAGCCTGAACCGTTACCGATACAAGGCAGGATGGATCCATGCTTTCATGTTGTTGACGCCAAATTCTGACCCTACCATCCGAATGTCGCAGCAGAAATCGAGACTCATCAGACCAGGCAACATTTTTCCAATCTTCAATTGTCCAATTTCGATGAGCTTGTGCAAATTGTAGCCTCAGTTTCCTGTTCTTAGCTGAAAGGAGTGGCACCCGGTGTGGTCTTCTGCTGCTGTAGCCCATCTGCCTCAAAGTTCGATGTACTGTGCGGCGTTCAGAGATGCTCTTCTGGCTACCTTGGTTGTAACGGGTGGCTATTTGAGTCACTGTTGCCTTTCTATCAGCTCGAACCAGTCTGGCCATTCTCCTCTGACCTCTGGCATCAACAACGCATTTCCGCCCACAGAACTGCCGCTCACTGGATGTTTTTTCTTTTTCGGACCATTCTCTGTAAACCCTAGAGATGGTTGTGCGTGAAAATCCCAGTAGATCAGCAGTTTCTGAAATACTCAGACCAGCCCTTCTGGCACCAACAACCATGCCACGTTCAAAGGCACTCAAATCACCTTTCTTCCCCATACTGATGCTCGGTTTGAACTGCAGGAGATTGTCTTGACCATGTCTACATGCCTAAATGCACTGAGTTGCCGCCATGTGATTGGCTGATTAGAAATTAAGTGTTAACGAGCAGTTGGATAGACCCATGTACCCATATATATAATGGCAGGCATATACCGCCATACAGTGATATACATGTGCTCCCTCCATATACAGTGACAGGCCCATGTACCCATATATATAATGGCAGACATATCCCCCATACAGTGATATACATGTGCCCCCTCCATATACAGTGACAGACCCAGGTACCCATATATATAATGGCAGACATATACCGCCATACAGTGATATACATGTGCCCCCTCCATATACAGTGACAGACCCATGTACCCATATATATAATGGCAGACATATACCCCCATACAGTGATATACATGTACCCCCTCCATATACAGTGACAGACCCATGTACCCATATATATGATGGCAGACATATACCCCCATACAGTGATATACATCTGTCCCCTCCATATACAGTGACAGACCCAGGTACCATATATATAATGGCAGACATATACCGCCATACAGCGATATACTTGTGCCCCCTCCATATACAGTGACAGACCCATGTACCCATATATATAATGACAGACATATACCCCCATACAGTGATATACATGTGCCCCCTCTATATACAGTGACAGACCCAGGTACCCATATATATAATGGCAGATATATACCCCCATACAGTGATATACATGTGCCCCCTCCATATACAGTGACAGTCCCATGTACCCATACATATGATGGCAGACATATACCCCCATACAGTGATATACATGTGCCCCCTCCATATACAGTGACAGACCATGTACCCATATATATAATGGCAGACATATACCCCCATACAGTAATATACATGTGCCCCCTTCATATACAGTGACAGGACCATGTACCCATATATATACTGGCAGACATATACCCCCATACAGTGATATACATGTGCCCGCTCCATATACAGTGACAGACCCATGTACCCATATATATAATGGCAGACATATACCGCCATACAGTGATACACATGTGCCCCCTCCGTATACAGTGACAGACCCATGTACCCATATATATAATGGCAGACATATACCGCCATACAGTGATATACATGTGCCCCCTCCATATACAGTGAGAGACCCATGTACCCATATATATAATGGCAGACATATACCCCCCATACAGTGATATACATGTGCCCCCTCCATATACAGTGACAGACCCATGTACCCATATATATAATGGCAGACATATACCGCCATACAGTGATATACATGTGCCCCCTCCATATACAGAGACAGACCCATGTACCCATATATATAATGGCAGACATATACCTCCATACAGTGATATACAGGTGCCCCCTCCATATACAGTGACAGACCATGTACCCATATATATAATGGCAGACATATACCCCCATACATTGATATACATGTGCCCCCTCCATATACAGTGACAGACCCATGTACCCATATATATAATGGCAGACATATACCGCCATACAGTGATATACATGTTCCCCCTCTATATACAGTGACAGACCCATGTACCCATATATATAATGGCAGACATATACTCCCATACAGTGATATACATGTGCCCCCTCCATATACAGTGACAGACCCATGTACCCATATATATAATGGCAGACATATACCGCCATACAGTGATATACATGTGCCCCCTCCATATACAGTGACAGACCCATGTACCCATATATATAATGGCAGACATATACCCCCATACAGTGATATACATGTGCCCCCTCTGTATACAGTGACAGACCCATGTACCCATATATATAATGGCAGACATATACCGTCATACAGTGATATACATGTGCCCCCTCCGTATACAGTGACAGACCCATGTACCCATATATATAATGGCAGACATATACCCCCATACAGTGATATACATGTGCCCCCTCCATATACAGTGACAGACCCATGTACCCATATATATAATGGCAGACATATACCCCCATACAGTGATATACATGTGCCCCCTCCATATACAGTGACAGACCCATGTACCCATATATATAATGGCAGACATATCCCCCCATACAGTGATATACATGTGCCCCCTCCATATACAGTGACAGACCCATGTACCCATATATATAATGGCAGACATATACCGCCATACAGTGATATACATGTGCCCCCTCCATATACAGTGACAGTCCCATGTACCCATATATATAATGGCAGACATATACCCCCATACAGTGATATACAGGTGCCCCCTCCATATACAGTGACAGTCCCATGTACCCATATATATAATGGCAGACATATACCGCCATACAGTGATATACATGTGCCCCCTCCATATACAGTGACAGACCCATGTACCCATATATATAATGGCAGACATATACCCCCATACAGTGATATACATGTGCCCCCTCCATATACAGTGACAGACCCATGTACCCATATATATATATATAATGGCAGACATATACCTGTATACAGTGATATACATGTGCCCCCTCCATATACAGTGACAGACCCATGTACCCATATATATAGTGGCAGACATATCCCCCCATACAGTGATATACATGTGCCCCCTCCATATACAGTGACAGACCCATGTACCCATATATATATAATGGCAGACATATACCGCCATACAGTGATATACATGTGCCCCCTCCATATACAGTGACAGTCCCATGTACCCATATATATAATGGCAGACATATACCCCCATACAGTGATATACATGTGCCCCCTCCATATACAGTGACAGACCCATGTACCCATATATATAATGGCAGACATATACCCCCATACAGTGATATACATGTGCCCCTCCATATACAGTGACAGACCCATTTACCCATATATATAATGGCAGACATATCCCCCCATACAGTGATATACATGTCCCCCCTCCATATACAGTGACAGACCCATGTACCCATATATATAATGGCAGACATACCCCCATACAGTGATATACATGTGCCCCCTCCATATACAGTGACAGACCCATGTACCCATATATATAATGGCAGACATATACCCCCATACAGTGATATACATGTGCCCCCTCCATATACAGTGACAGACCCATGTACCCATATATATAATGGCAGACACATCCCCCCATACAGTGATATACATGTGCCCCCTCCATATACAGTGACAGACCCATGTACCCATATATATAATGGCAGACATATACCCCTATACAGTGATATACATGTGCCCCCTCCATATACAGTGACAGGACCATGTACCCATATATATAATGGCAGACATACCCCCATACAGTGATATACATGTGCCCCCTCCATATACAGTGACAGACCCATGTACCCATATATATAATGGCAGACATATACCCCCATACAGTGATATACATGTGCCCCCTCCATATACAGTGACAGGACCATGTACCCATATATATAATGGCAGACATATACCCCCATACAGTGATATACATGTGCCCCCTCCATATACAGTGACAGACCCATGTACCCATATATATAATGGCAGACATATACCCCTATACAGTGATATACATGTGCCCCCTCCATATACAGTGACAGACCCATGTACCCATATATATAATGGCAGACATATACCCCTATACAGTGATATACATGTGCCCCCTCCATATACAGTGACAGGACCATGTACCCATATATATAATGGCAGACATATACCCCCATACAGTGATATACATGTGCCCCCTCCATATACAGTGACAGACCCATGTACCCATATATATAATGGCAGACATACCCCCATACAGTGATATACATGTGCCCCCTCCATATACAGTGACAGACCCAGGCTCACATATTGGTAATTGCCCCCATTCCCTCCTTCCTGTTCCCCTTTGTTGCCCAATAAGCAGGACAGTGGCCCTGACCGATCCTCCCCCTCTGAGGACCACTAAGGTCCTGAGTACGGCCTCTCTCGCTCCCCCTAATAATTACCCGCCCGCACCCCACTGTCATGGCTACAGGGGCAGAAGTCATTAGACTGCCCCCAATATAATCCATGGGCCGCCCAACTGAGCCCTGGGTAACCCAGTGAGGGGACAGGTGACCTCTACCCCAGCTCTCACCTGTCTTGCATGGATCCTCCAGACACAAATGGAGACTTCCTGCTCCTCCTAAATCCTGCAGTAACTGTGACGTCCTTCTGGTCAAGGCTCGGCTGTTCCTGGACAGACTTCTCCCTCCTCCTCCCTCCTCACAAGCAGGACACCTCAGTACTGGAGATCTTGATGGAGCGATTGCTTGATCTTGTGGGCTGAAAATGGCCGCCTTACTGGTCCTGGTTTCCATGGAATGACTGTGACAAGCCGAGTGATGGAAGTGTGACACTGTGATCTCATGATGTGACCAGTCCTGAGATTCTGATGAGCCCCTGCTGTCCTGTACTAGGCCGCAGCCTGAGCTGTAGTAAGCATGACACCGAGCATGAGCCGCCCCACAGCTTGTATAGGAAATAGCCTAATAATAATAATAATAATAATAATACAGGTTATTTCTATAGCGCCAACATATTCCGCAGCGCTGTACAATGTGTAGGGGTCAGATACAGACAGAAAGATACAAAGTCTGACAGTAAGAAATCTGCGGGGTGTGAGCGGTGCTGATACCGGGGGTGTATATAGTGCTGATAACTCCCCTCCCCCGCCCGGTGTATAGACACGTACACTGTAGAGCTGGCACTGGGCCACTGCTGCTTTGTCCCCATTCACATGGACAGGTACAGAGCCGCTTCCTGCCGTATATACTTTCTGTTTTTTGGCTTCTGGGAGCCGAATCTGCAGATTGGTGCAATCTGATAGTGATGACGTCTCCTGGGGAGTGTAAGTCATCAGTGTCCATTATACCGGGGTCTGGGACAAGCAGTTTAACCCTTTCCCGCCGATGGCATTTTTTGATTTTCGTTTTTTGTTTTTGACTCCCCTCCTTCTGAACCCCATAACTTTTTTATTTCTCCGCTCCCAGAGCCATATGAGGTCTTAATCTTTGCATTTTTCTTCCTGATGCCGCCATTAATTATTTTATATAATGTAATGGGAAGCTGGAAAAACATTCAGAATGGGGTAAATTTGAAGAAAAAATGCATTTCTGCGACTTTCTTACGGGCTTCGGTTTTACAGCGTTCACTGCGCAGCCAAAATGACCTGTCCCCTGTATTCTGTGTTTCATTACGATTCCGGGGATATCAAATTTATATGGTTTTATTTACATTTTAACCCCTTAAAAAAAATCCAAAACTGTGATAAAAATGTTTTTTTCTAAAAGTCGCCATATTCTGACAGCCGTAACTTTTTTATACATCCGTGTACGGGGATGCATAGGGCTTTTTTTTGCGGGGCCGGGTGTACCTTTTAGTTCTACCATTTTGGGGAATTGCTTTTGCTTTTATCACTTTTTATTCAAATTTTTATCAGAATCAAAACAGTGAAAAAATGGCGGTTTCGCACTTTTGACTCTTTTTCCCGCTACGGCGTTTACCGTACAGGAAAAATATTTTTATAGATATATATATATATGGAGGGGGCACATGTATATCACTGTATGGGGGGATATGTCTGCCATTATATATATGGGTACATGGGTCTGTCACTGTATATGGAGGGGGACATGTATATCACTGTATGGGGGTATATGTCTGCCATTATATATATGGGTACATGGGTCTGTCACTGTATATGGAGGGGGCACATGTATATCACTGTATGGCGGTATATGTCTGCCATTATATATATATGGGTACATGGGTCTGTCACTGTATATGGAGGGGGCACATGTATATCACTGTATGGGGGATATGTCTGCCATTATATATATGGGTACATGGGTCTGTCACTGTATATGGAGGGGGCACATGTATATCACTGTATGGCGGTATATGTCTGCCATTATATATATGGGTACATGGGTCTGTCACTGTATATGGAGGGGGCACATGTATATCACTGTATGGGGGTATATGTCTGCCATTATATATATATATATATATATGGGTACATGGGACTGTCACTGTATATGGAGGGGGCACATGTATATCACTGTATGGGGGTATATGTCTGCCATTATATATATGGGTACATGGGGCTGTCACTGTATATAAAGGGGGCACATGTATATCACTGTATGGGGGGATATGTCTGCCATTATATATATGGGTAAATGGGTCTGTCACTGTATATGGAGGGAGCACATGTATATCACTGTATGGCGGTATATGTCTGCCATTATATATATATGGGTACATGGGTCTGTCACTGTATATGGAGGGGGCTCATGTATATCACTGTATGGCGGTATATGTCTGCCATTATATATATGGGTACATGGGTCTGTCACTGTATATGGAGGGGGCACATGTATATCACTGTATGGGGGTATATGTCTGCCATTATATATATATATATATATATATATATATATATATATATATATATATATATATATATATGGGTACATGGGACTGTCACTGTATATGGAGGGGGCACATGTATATCACTGTATGGCGGTATATGTCTGCCATTATATATATATGGGTACATGGGTCTGTCACTGTATATGGAGGGGGCACATGTATATCACTGTATGGCGGTATATGTCTGCCATTATATATATGGGTACATGGGTCTGTCACTGTATATGGAGGGGGCACCTGTATATCACTGTATGGGGGTATATGTCTGCCATTATATATATGGGTACATGGGTCTGTCACTTTATATGGAGGGGGCACCTGTATATCACTGTATGGGGGTATATGTCTGCCATTATATATATATATATGGGTACATGGGACTGTCACTGTATATGGAGGGGGCACATGTATATAATTGTATGGCGGTATATGTCTGCCATTATATATATATGGGTACATGGGTCTGTCACTGTATATGGAGGGGGCACATGTATATCACTGTATGGCGGTATATGTCTGCCATTATATATATGGGTACATGGGACTGTCACTGTATATGGAGGGGGCACATGTATATCACTGTATGGGGGGATATGTCTGCCATTATATATATGGGTACATGGGTCTGTCACTGTATATGGAGGGGGCACATGTATATCACTGTATGGGGGGATATGTCTGCCATTATATATATATGGGTACATGGGTCTGTCACTGTATATGGAGGGGGCACATGTATATCACTGTATGGGGGTATATATCTGCCATTATATATATATGGGTACATGGGTCTGTCACTGTATATGGAGGGGGCACATGTATATCACTGTATGGCGGTATATATCTGCCATTATATACATATATGGGTACATATGTTTCTCATTGTATATGGTGATTTGTGGATATCACTATATATGAGCATGGATCTGTCATTGTCTGTTTGTTCTGCACATTAGGGCATTGACACTGTATATGGGGACATATATACTGTATATATATATATATATGAGTTTTGATGAGCGAACGGTGTTCAATCAAATTGATATTCAATCGATTATCAGGCCGTTCGAGGTGTTCGATTCCAATCGAACACCACGTGGCAAACTCTCTAAAAATTCGATTCCCCTCCCACCTTCCCTGGCGCGTTTTTTGCACCAATAACTGCGCAGGGGAGGTGGGACAGGAACTACGACAACGGAGGCAGTGAAAAAAAAATCGGAAAAAGGAATTGGCGGCCTGAAACAGATAACCTCCAATTTAGACGAATGGTGGATTTACCATTCGACTAATTTGGGACTGTGAACTATGTGACTGTGAGACAGGGACAGATGTACAGGCAGGGTTAGCTAGGGATTACCTTTATTTAGGGGGGTGTCACTCACCCAGCTCTTTGGGGCTCTATCTTGTCGGGACCCCTGTCAGCTTGCGATATGCACGAGCTGACTTTTTCCCATAGGGATACATTGACAAGTGTTGATTGGCCGAATGCCCGTACAGTGGCCAATCAACGCTGGTCAATGCATTCCTATGGCTCGGAACTACTAAAGGAATAGCTGAGCTGAGCGTGTTAGTACTACTAAGGAATAGCTGAGCTGAGCGTGTTAGTACTACTAAGGAATAGCTGAGCTGAGCGTGTTAGTACTACTAAGGAATAGCTGAGCTGAGTGTGTTAGTACTACTAAGGAATAGCTGAGCTGAGTGTGTTAGTACTACTAAGGAATAGCTGAGCTGAGCGTGTTAGTACTACTAAGGAATAGCTGAGCTGAGCGTGTTAGTACTACTAAGGAAGAGCTGAGTGTGTTAGTACTACTAAGGAATAGCTGAGCTGAGCGTGTTAGTACTACTAAGGAATAGCTGAGCTGAGCGTGTTAGTACTACTAAGGAATAGCTGAGCTGAGCGTGTTAGTACTACTAAGGAATAGCTGAGCTGAGCGTGTTAGTACTACTAAGGAAGAGCTGAGCGTGTTAGTACTACTAAGGAATAGCTGAGCTGAGCGTGTTAGTACTACTAAGGAATAGCCAGCTGAGTGTGTTAGTACTACTAAGGAATAGCTGAGCTGAGCGTGTTAGTACTACTAAGGAATAGCTGAGCTGAGCGTGTTAGTACTACTAAGGAATAGCTGAGCTGAGCGTGTTAGTACTACTAAGGAATAGCTGAGCTGAGCGTGTTAGTACTACTAAGGAATAGCTGAGCTGAGCGTGTTAGTACTACTAAGGAATAGCTGAGCTGAGCGTGTTAGTACTACTAAGGAATAGCTGAGCTGAGCGTGTTAGTACTACTAAGGAATAGCTGAGCTGAGCGTGTTAGTACTACTAAGGAATAGCTGAGCTGAGCGTGTTAGTACTACTAAGGAATAGCTGAGCTGAGCGTGTTAGTACTACTAAGGAATAGCCAGCTGAGTGTGTTAGTACTACTAAGGAATAGCTGAGCTGAGCGTGTTAGTACTACTAAGGAATAGCTGAGCTGAGCGTGTTAGTACTACTAAGGAATAGCTGAGCTGAGCGTGTTAGTACTACTAAGGAAGAGCTGAGCGTGTTAGTACTACTAAGGAATAGCTGAGCTGAGCGTGTTAGTACTACTAAGGAATAGCCAGCTGAGTGTGTTAGTACTACTAAGGAATAGCTGAGCTGAGCGTGTTAGTACTACTAAGGAATAGCTGAGCTGAGCGTGTTAGTACTACTAAGGAATAGCTGAGCTGAGCGTGTTAGTACTACTAAGGAATAGCCAGCTGAGCGTGTTAGTACTACTAAGGAATAGCTGAGCTGAGCGTGTTAGTACTACTAAGGAATAGCTGAGCTGAGCGTGTTAGTACTACTAAGGAATAGCCAGCTGAGTGTGTTAGTACTACTAAGGAATAGCTGAGCTGAGCGTGTTAGTACTACTAAGGAATAGCTGAGCTGAGTGTGTTAGTACTACTAAGGAATAGCCAGCTAAGTGTGTTAGTACTACTAAGGAATAGCTGAGCTGAGTGTGTTAGTACTACTAAGGAATAGCTGAGCTGAGCGTGTTAGTACTACTAAGGAATAGCTGAGCTGAGCGTGTTAGTACTACTAAGGAATAGCCAGCTGAGTGTGTTAGTACTACTAAGGAATAGCTGAGCTGAGCGTGTTAGTACTACTAAGGAATAGCTGAGCTGAGCGTGTTAGTACTACTAAGGAATAGCTGAGCTGAGTGTGTTAGTACTACTAAGGAATAGCCAGCTGAGTGTGTTAGTACTACTAAGGAATAGCTGAGCTGAGCGTGTTAGTACTACTAAGGAATAGCCAGCTGAGTGTGCAGTGTGGGAGATTATCCTATAAACTACACAGTATGTACCCCATGCTGTGTAGTGATTAACCCCCTTCCCCCCGGTGTCCACTTACCTGCAACTCTTTGCCCACTTTGGTCCATGGTCCCGGTTTAAGAGTGCCCTGCCCCCCTCTCCCCAACTATTATTATAGAGAAGGCGGGGCTTCTCTATAATACTAGTCGGGAGAGGGGAGGGGCTTAGGAGAGTCTCCCTGCCCAGTACCCGCCCACACTCTCGTAAGCCCCGCCTTCTCTATAATAATAGTTGGGGAGAGGGGGGCAGGGCGCCCTGAAACCGGAACCATGGATTGAAGTGGACCAAGAGCAAAGAGCTGCAGGTAAGCAGACACCGGTGGGGGTGGGGGGGAAGGGGTTAATCACTACACAGCGTGGGGTACATGCTGTGTAGTGAATAGAATAGTTATTACAATCCCAGCTCTGCTTACTCAACAAACAGTAGTGTCCGATACTACAAACTCAGCTCGGCTATACCGATAAACTGAGCGTGTAGTGTCCGATACTACAAACTCAGCTCGGCTATACCGATAAACTGAGCGTGTAGTGTCCGATGTAGGTGAGCTGAGTGTGTAGGAGATGTAGATGTAGGAGAGCTGGCAGATATGCAGCAGACTAATACACTCAGCTCTGCTCACATCGGCCAGCTCTGCTACATCTCTGGTGTAGCAGCTCTGCACTACACCCAACCAACCCTCCATCTACTCCTCCTGTCACACATATCTCGTGTGTAGCAGAGCTCAGTGCACACTCAGCTCTACTACATCTCTACAACAGAGTGTAGAGATGTAGGAGAGCTGAGTGTGTGCTGAGCTATGTTACACCAGAGATGTGTGTGACAGGAGGAATAGCCAAGCTGAGCGCACGGCCAGCTCTGCTTCATTTCACCATAGGTATGCATTGACCAGCATTGATTGGCCAGTGTACAGCATTCGGCCAATCAACGCTGGTTCTGCCGGAGGAGGCGGAGTCTAAAATCGGACCAGAATGGAAACTGCTGTGGACGGCTCTTAGACTCCGCCTCTTCAGGCAGAACCAGCATTGATTGGCCGAATGTCGTAGACTGGCCAATCAACGCTGGTCAATGCATTCCTATGGGATCAGCTCCGGCATATCGCAAGCTGACAGGGATCTTGAGATAATAAAGGTACTTGATGCCCCCAGACATGCTCCCCCTGCTGGCCCAGTTGCATTGCAGAGGTGTTGGCATCATTTCCTGGGGTGTCTTAGTGGACTTGGTGACTCTCCTGAGTGGAATGGTGGGATCCCCTGTAGCCAAGCATTTTCTCCCATAGACTATAATGGGGTTCGATATTCGTTCAAATAGTCCAATATTGAGCGGCTATTCGAAACGAATATCGAATCTCGAACATTTTACTGTTTGCTCATCTCTATATATGAGTATCTGATTCTCACTACACACAAGGACATGTGGATATCACTGTATATAGTGACAAGTATCTGTCATTGTATATATGGTGACATGTTCCTGTATACGGGGGATGTGTCTGATATTGTATATGGCTGTTTGTAGGTGAATATTGATGGTATAAATGTAGTAGCTTTAAGCTCCGGGGCCCCAATGTAAAATCTGCAGCGGCTTAGTGGTGATCTATATTTACAAGGATTTGTTTCTTAATACAAGACAGAGGCCCCCTGCAGGTTTGGGGGCCTGTATGATGTTACAACCTCTCTACAGATATGCCCCCTGGTGGTCATGTATATGAGGACATGTGACAATAAATCATTGCATATGTGAATTGTTACTCTATAGAAGGACCTATTATATATCAGTGTATATTAGGGGTGTTGTTGGTGTATTTCGGTATGGTAAGGCCGGCCTCCAGCCAATGTCCCTTTGGTAGCCCTGACATGACATCATGCCCTCTTATGGCCTCCATATAGTATAGTGTCCCCCTTGTAGCCCCCGTAGTATAATGCCCTCCTCATAGTGGCCCCCACAGTTTAATGTTCCCTTCAATGTGGCCTCCGCACAGGTTAGTATCCCCCTTAATATGTCCCTCACATTGTAATGTGCCCCTTACTACGCCCCCTAGAGGACGCAGATGAGATGTAGCCAGAATAGACCTCCGAACGTTCTCCCTGAATCCTGGATAATTGGGAGGTATATCCCTGTATATGGAGGGCCATGTATATGAGAGCATGGGGAGGTCACTGAGCAGTATATGGAGATTGCTGCTGTATATATCCAACATCATACACCATATCATAATCAACACAAGACAGAGAGAAATAGCAATAAATGTATATGTGAATTTATATTGATGTACACAGACCCGAAAAAGGGAGAAAACAGCACCAAAACAGGACCAAGTATGAATATTGTCCAATACTAATATGTGACATATGATATATGAACCTCTATAGCTGTCCATTGAGCGATCCAAAGGTAATAAAAGGGTAAACAGGAGCACAATGTGAATATGGTCCAATGTGTATATATTATATCCCATCAAGTATTAACCTGGAGAAGCTTCCAAAAATGTTATATGGCCCAAGGCTGATCTGGTCTCCATTACAGATACTGCACTGGGGGCAGGAGCCGAAAGCTGCACCTCTGGTTGTCCTCCTACAGGTATGTGACCAACCAAGTGACAAGAGGTAGGTGACTGTTTACTATAATTTTATTGACTATTTTTAACATGAAAACATAACGTGCCCCCCCAACTGGATTCACCATTATCACGGGTGCTGAGCCCCCCGCCTATGGACTCATACGATTTTTTCCCACCCCCATAACGCGCACACTAAAACGGATTATTTATTTTGCAATGCACCAGCCCTCCGCTGCTTACTGAGGTAGAGCTCAGTCCCTCGGTCCTATCATGCCCCGGTGACTATATCTCTGCCCCCTGTCCCAGTCCTAACTAGACGCTGCCATTGGCACCTCAATGAGGCTCTACTTACATCACCCACTCCCTAAACTACAGTACGGGTGCCCCTGACTACTTTATGGAGAATGGGGAGTCAGCGGCTTCAGGTGCTGTTCTGTAGGAGGCTTATAGTACAGTCATGCGGGGACACTACATTACATTGTCGCTGCGACTCAGAAAGGAGAGGACAGATAGAGGCCAAGCATTGTTACCCCACAATCAGAGCCTTACCTCTCGTCTTGTGACTCGGCCCTCCTTAGCTGTGCCCGCCAGTTAGTGGCAGCTCCAGCAGATTGGAGGGACTTGGCGACCCATACGGCCCAGCGTCTCCTCCACTACACGCCAGCGACATCCTTCTTGTCATCTTCTCTAGTCTGTTGTCTCTCTCTGTCTCTCAATTTATCATTTGTTACTGTAGAAACTTTCACAATGTTGTAATTATTTTGTAACTGTTTATCTCTCCTAATATTAAAACTTTCAGGGTTAGTTCACACGGAGTTCTGCGTTTACATATTCCGTCGCGGCTGCTCCAGATTAGGCCCAAACGAATGGGCCGGAGCCTCGCCAACGACAGCTCGCTTATTATTCCGCTACCAGCTACTCAATAGGAGGTATTTTTGGCAGCGGATTTTGAGGCAGATTCCTCATCAATTTCCGCTGTCAAAAGACCCCGTGTGAACTAGCCCTTATAAAAGTTATTGTTGAAAAAAAAAATTATACCCGAATATGGAGCATAGAAAGGTCAAAAATACATGATGTCCAAAGAGGCCTAAAAAGGATGGTGCCCTAGAGAGGCAAAACAAATTGAGACTTTAAAGCGTCAAAAAATTGGAGCCCTAAAAGGGCAAAAAAGAAAAGTCCATAAAAATGGTGCCCAAAAGAGGCCTAATAAAAGGTGCCCGAGTAAGGACCAAAAAGGTACCCGAGTAAGGACAAAAGATGGTGCCCAAAAGAGGCCTAATAAAAGGTGCCCGAGTGAGGACCAGAGAAATGATGCCCGATTGAGTACCACATAAATGGTGCCCGAGTGAGGACCCAAAAGGTGCCCGAGTGAGGACCAAAGATGGTGCCCAAAAGAGGCCTAATAAAAGGAGCCCGAGTGAGGACCAAAAAGGTACCCGAGTAAGGACCAAAGATGGTGCCCAAAAGAGGCCTAATAAAAGGTGCCCAAGTGAGGACCGAAAACGTTGCCCGAGTGAGGATCAGAGAAATGATGCCTGATTGAGTACCACATAAATGGTGCCCGAGTGAGGACCAAAAAGGTTCCCGAGTGAGGACCAAAGATGGTGCCCAAAAGAGGCCTAATAAAAGGTGCCCGAGTGAGGACCGAAAACGGTGCCCGATTGAGGACCAGAGAAATGATGCCCGATTGAGTACCACATAAATGGTGCCCGAGTGAGGACCCAAAAGGTGCCCGAGTGAGGACTAAAGATGGTGCCTGAGTGAGGACCAAAGATGGTGCCCAAAAGAGGCCTAATAAAAGGTGCCCGAGTGAGGACCGAAAACGGTGCCCGATTGAGGACCAGAGAAATAATGCCCGATTGAGTACCACATAAATGGTGCCCGAGTGAGGACCCAAAAGGTGCCCGAGTGAGGGCCAAAGATGGTGCCCGAGTGAGGACCAAAGATGGTGCCCAAAAGAGGCCTAATAAAAGGTGCCTGAGTGAGGACCGAAAAAGGTGCCCGAGTAAGGACCAGAGAAATGATGCCCAATTGAGTACCACATAAATGGTGCCCGAGTGAGGACCAAAAAGGTGCCCGAGTGAGGACCAAAGATGGTGCCCAAAAGAGGCCTAATAAAAGGTGCCCGAATGAGGACCGAAAACGGTGCCCGAGTGAGGACCAGAGAAATGATGCCCAATTGAGTACCACATAAATGGTGCCCGAGTGAGGACCAAAAAGGTGCCCGAGTGAGGACCAAAGATGGTGCCCAAAAGAGGCCTAATAAAAGGTGCCCAAGTGAGGATCAAAAAGGTGCCCGAGTGAGGACCAGAGAAATGATGCCCAACTGAGTACCACATAAATGGTGCCCGAGTGAGGACCAAAGATGGTGCCCAAAAGAGGCCTAATAAAAGGTGCCTGAGTGAGGACCGAAAAAGGTGCCCGAGTAAGGACCAGAGAAATGATGCCCGATTGAGTACCACATAAATGGTGCCCGAGTGAGGACCAAAAAGGTGCCTGAGTGAGGACCAAAGATGGTGCCCAAAAGAGGCCTAATAAAAGGTGCCCGAGTGAGGACCGAAAACAGTGCCCGAGTGAGGACCAGACAAATGATGCCCAATTGAGTACCACATAAATGGTGCCCGAGTGAGGACCAAAAAGGTGCCCGAGTGAGGACCAAAGATGGTGCCCAAAAGAGGCCTAATAAAAGGTGCCCAAGTGAGGATCAAAAAGGTGCCCGAGTGAGGACCAGAGAAATGATGCCCAACTGAGTACCACATAAATGGTGCCCGAGTGAGGACCAAAGATGGTGTCCAAAAGAGGCCTAATAAAAGGTGCCTGAGTGAGGACCGAAAAAGGTGCCCGAGTGAGGACCAGAGAAATGATGCCCGATTGAGTATTATATAAATGGTGCCCGAGTGAGGACCAAAAAGGTGCCTGACTGAGGACCAAAGATGGTGCCCAAAAGAGGCCTAATAAAAGGTGCCTGAGTGAGGACCGAAAACGGTGCCCGAGTGAGGACCAGAGAAATGATGCCCGATTGAGTACCACATAAATGGTGCCCGAGTGAGGACCAAAAAGGTGCCTGACTGAGGACCAAAGATGGTGCCCAAAAGAGGCCTAATAAAAGGTGCCTGAGTGAGGACCGAAAACGGTGCCCGAGTGAGGACCAGAGAAATGATGCCCGATTGAGTACCACATAAATGGTGCCCGAGTGAGGACCAAAAAGGTGCCCGAGTGAGGACCAAAGATGGTGCCCAAAAGAGGCCTAATAAAAGGTGCCCGAGTGAGGACCGAAAACGGTGCCCGAGTGAGGACCAGAGAAATGATGCCCGAATGAGTACCACATAAATGGAGCCCGAGTGAGGACCAAAAAGGTGCCCAAGTGAGGACCAAAGATGGTACTTTTTACATTAACCTCTTGAGGATTCGGCATTTTTCCTTTTTGCCATTTTTGTTTTTTACTCCCGGCTTTCCAAAATTTACAGTTTTTTTACTTTTCCGTTCACAAAATCAATGGTTACTTATTTGATATGTGAACTACGGCAGTGATTAGAATTTTTATGTTTTTATATATTTTATCAAAAGGGTTTTTTTTACTCTTTTTGAGCTTTTTCTATCCCTCATCCCCTCCGGGGACTTTAACATGGACTCATTGGATGGCTTATATCACAGACCGCATTCAGTCGCCTCCACAGAGATACAATACGCAGAGCACTACACATGTGCATACGGTATTTCTATTGAGGCCACTGATGGGCACGTCAGGTCACATGACCCATGATAAGCCGCCATGTTTGGACCAGATCTCACAACGGAGGAAGCATAGAAGGTGCAGGCATGGCCACAGAGCTTGGCCCTATAGTATATGGGTAAGTGGTCTTATCTATTTCCAGTATTTGCTATGGCAGTGAGCTCAGCCGGGATTGGGATATGGACAAGGTCAGAGAAGACACCAGATAAGTAACTCTGTATAGCAGAGGTGAGTTTGGCGTTGTCTATGGTTGAGCTGAGTTTGTCTGAGTGTGAAGCAGTGACTGGATGTGATGTACAATATGACGGTCACAATACATGTAGCAGAGCTGGATTTGGTCATATAGTAGTGGTAGAGTCAGGCTTGGGAACATGGGAATGGCACTGCTGGATTTGTCAAAATGGAAGTATTAAAGTTGTATTTGACCCAGGAGGAGCAGCCAAAGCAGACCTCAAATGGAAGAAGAAGATCACCAGGAGCAGTGACCAGAAGAGAAGTCCTTGGATGGAACAGGCAACACTTGGAGTTGTGACCAGAGGTAGAAACAGAAGATGCCAACGACAGGGTCCAGGAGTTGGCCGGTGGAGATACCAAAAGACGATGTAGAAGATGAGAAGGATCAGGTCTAGGAGCTTTATTAGTTGGGACAGGACAAGGGACAAGGCAGTTGGGACAATACATGGGGGATACGTTAGTTTGGCCTTTTATAGGTTCCGTCTTATGGCGCTGTCCACGGAGCCACGTAAGCTATCTGGGCACTCACTTTCCTTATGGGGTAGATTAGGTGATGCTACTGTTATATTATTCCATGTGTAACGCTGGGTTTACCTATGGTGGTAGGTCAGCCTTGGGTTGTGTCTACAGATGACAAGAACATGGAACAGCAACATCAGCCATCCAGGCACTACACTTCATGGACTGCAATTCAGCCTGAGGAAGGACTAAAGGACCATTCTCCAGCCCAGAAGGTGGCATCTCTGGTACAGTACTATAGCTAGAATGGAGCCATCTTCTCAGTACTTGTAGTTGTGTAATATCTCCAGTGGATGTCATGTTTGATGACTTGGCATACGGACATAGAATAACAAATCTGCTTTCTTTGGAAAACAGCGCCACCCTTATCCATAGGTTCTCTGTGGTACTGCACTTTAGCTCAACTGAAGTGTATGCAGCCGAGCTGTAATACCACAGAAAACCTGTGGCCATGTGTGATACTGACAAATGTGTAAAGTTTTTGTTATTTCAATATTTAAAAAAATTAAAACTGCAAAAATAAATAAATTTGCATAGCTTTTTTATTATTATTTTTCTCGCTATGGAGCGTCATAAGGTTTGGGATTTTTTTTGCTGAGCTAATTGTAGTTTTTATTGATACCATTTAGGGAAATGTGAGACGTTTTGATCACTTTCTATTAAAAATTTTGGTAGGCAAAGCAGCAAAAAAAAAAAAAAAATTACACCTGAGGTATGAATGTGTTTCAGCGTATGGGATAAATACTGTTCCGTATATTCTAATAGTTGCGGCATTCTCAGATGTAGGGATAGGTCGGCTCGCCGAGTAGCCGCCGTCCATCAAGACTAATGAGATATTTCATCTGTTTTTCAGAATTAGAGCCAATGTAAAGCATCGGCTGGAGGAAGCGTCCCCTGTGGGGAAATGGAAGATCCCAGAGCAAGGACATAAAGCTGGTCCTGGAGAATCTATAGAAGGAGCGTATAAGATCCACCGCCCTCACTGAAGGATGTCACCTGTCATCTGTGGCCATCACTTTACATTCCCATGTCCTCCCGAAATCCAGAAGGGTCACCAAGATGCATCTAAGGAATAGACAGCCCTCCAGACGCCTTTGTAAAGAAACTCTTGTCCATTATTTGGAGAGTCATGGTGAAGACTAGTGTGATGGTCGTTTACGACCATCTTCAAGCGGAATCTGGATAAACATATAGCTGGGATGATTTAGGAAAACCTGCACTCGCAGGGGGTTGGACCCGATGGCCCTTGAGGTCCCTTCCAACTCTACCATAAGATAAGATAAGATAAGACGTCTCTAAAGATGGCTGCCGCGATCTATTCTAATGATAATTAAGTACCGTGATCAATAGAATTTGTGTCTGTTGAAAGGAGCAATTATTATTATATACGAGAACAATTATTATATATGAGGACAATTATTATTATATACCAGAACAATTATTAATATATACGAGAACAATTATTATTACATACCAGAACAATTATTATTATATATGAGAACAATTATTATTATATACCAGAACAATTATTATTATATATGAGAACAATTATTATTATATACCAGAACAATTATTATTATATATGAGAACAATTATTATTATATACCAGAACAATTATTATTATATTCGAGAACAATTATTATTATATATGAGAACAATTATTATTATTATATACGGGAACAATTATTATTATTATTATATACGAGGACAATTATTATTATATACCAGAACAATTATTATTATATACCAGAACAATTATCATTATATACCAGAACAATTATCAAATCAAATCAAACAAGCTTTATTGGCACGTCCGAATAGATATTTGGTATTGCCAAATCTGGTAAAGTGGGTGGGGGGGGGGTGTGGATTCGGGTGGGTGAGTGGTGGGTATGGGGGGGGGGTATTTGTTTTGGGGTATAACAGTCCGTGGAGTCTCGTCTTCCTCTTAGTTGGTGACCGCTATATGGGGAGGTGGGGGTGGGGTGGGGCGGATGGTTTGGGGTATAACAGTCCGTGGAGTCTCATCTTCCTCTTCGTTGGTGACTGCTATATGGGGAGGTGAGGGTGGGGTGGGGCGGGTGTATTGAGATAAATATAACAGTCCGTGGAGTCTCATCTTCCTCTTATTTGGTGACAGCTGGACACGTATTGGGCAGCGATCTCCACAGAGGACAATTATTATTATATACCAGAACAATTACTATTATATACGAGGACAATTATTATTATATACGAGAACAATTATTATTATATACGAGGACAATTATTATTATATACGAGGACAATTATTATTCTATACGAGGACATTTATTATTATATACGAGGACAATTATTATTATATATGAGGACAATTATTATATACGAGGACAATTATTATTATTATTATATACGAGAACTATTATTATATATGAGAACAATTATTATTATATATGAGGACAATTATTATTATATATGAGGACAATTATTATTATATACCAGAACAATTATTATTATATACGAGGACAATTATTATTATACAGTCCTATGAAAAAGTTTGGGCACCCCTATTAATCTTAATCATTTTTAGTTCTAAATATTTTGGTGTTTGCAGCAGCCATTTCAGTTTGATATATCTAATAACTGATGGACACAGTAATATTTCAGGATTGAAATGAGGTTTATTGTACTAACAGAAAATGCGCAATATGCATTAAACCAAAATTTGACCGGTGCAAAAGTATGGGCACCTCAACAGAAAAGTGACATTAATATTTAGTACATCCTCCTTTTGCAAAGATAACAGCCTCTAGTCGCTTCCTGTAGCTTTTAATCAGTTCCTGGATCCTGGATGAAGGTATTTTGGACCATTTCTTTCTACAAAACAATTCAAGTTCAGTTAAGTTAGATGGTCGCCGAACATGGACAGCCCGCTCTCAAATGATCTGAAAACAAAGATTGTTCAACATAGTTGTTCAGGGGAAGGATACAAAAAGTTGTCTCAGAGATTTAACCTGTCAGTTTCCACTGTGAGGAACATAGTAAGGAAATGGAAGACCACAGGGACAGTTCTTGTTAAGCCCAGAAGTGGCAGGCCAAGAAAAATATCAGAAAGGCAGAGAAGAAGAATGGTGAGAACAGTCAAGGACAATCCACAGACCACCTCCAAAGAGCTGCAGCATCATCTTGCTGCAGATGGTGTCACTGTGCATCGGTCAACTAATCAAATCAAATCAAAAAATGCTTTATTGGCACGTCCGAATAGGTATTTGGCATTGCCAAAGCTAGTAAAGTGGGTGGGTGGGGGGGGGGAGTTGGGTTGGGTGGGTGGTGGGTGGGTGGTGGGTATGGGGGGGGGGGGGTTCGGTTATAACAGTCCATGGAGTCTCATCTTCCTCTTCGTTGGTGACTGCTATATGGGGAGGTGGGGGTGGGTGGGGCGGGTGTATTGGGATAAATCTAACAGTCCATGGAGTCTCATCTTCCTCTGGTTTGGTGACAGCTGGACACGTATTGGGCAGCGATCTCCACAGTGGCCTCTTCTTCTCCCAGTAGGATGTAGTTTCCTCTTCTCGTCTGCAGATATGAAGTCTGGGATGTGGGCAGAGAGTCTTTGGTAGTAGACGGCCCTCATATCTGAGTATTTGGTGCAGTGTAGCAGGAAGTGGGTCTCGTCTTCTAGGACCCCCTGGTCACAGTGCTGGCACAGTCTCTTCTCCCGTGGCTTGTACGTCTGTCTGTATCGCCCCGTCTCTATCTCTAGGTTGTGGGCGCTCAGTCTGTATCGGCTCAGGGTCTGTCTGTGCTTGGGGTGGCGTATTCTCTCCAGGTAGGTGGCCATGGTGTAGTCCCTTTGTAGGAATTGGTACACGGTGAGTTTCTTGGAGTTATTTATTTCGTTTCTCCATTCTTCAATGTACCGCTCTCTGTTTGCCTCTGTGGTCGCCTTTATTTCGGCCTTGGTTATCATCTGTTGGAGTTTTTGGTTTGGTGGTTGGCTGCTGTTTGGTTGTTGAATGTCTGGTTTGCTCAGGTGGCTTATACAGCGCACTTTGCACAAATAGAAGCTGTATGGGAGAGTGATGAGAAAGAAGCCGTTTCTGCACGTACGCCACAAAGAGAGTTGCCTGAGGTATGAAAAAGCACATTTGGACAAGGCAGCTTCATTTTGGAAACAAAAATTGAGTTGTTTGGTTATAAAAAAAGGCGTTTAAAAAGACTATATACACAGATTAGACCCAGTTCTATATACACAGACTAGACCCAGTACTATATACACAGACTAGACCCAGTTCTATATACACAGACTAGACACAGTTCTATATACACAGACTAGACCCAGTACTATATACACAGACTAGACCCAGTTCTATATACACAGACTAGACCCAGTACTATATACACAGACTAGACCCAGTTCTATATACACAGACTAGACCCAGTTCTATATACACAGACTAAACCCAGTTCTATATTCACAGACTAGACCCAGTACTATATACACAGACTAGACCCAGTTCTATATACACAGACTAGACCAAGTTCTATATACACAGACTAGACCCAGTTCTAGATACACAGACTAGACCCAGTTCTATATAGACAGACTAGACCCAGTTCTAGATACACAGACTAGACCCAGTTCTATATACACAGACTAGACCCAGTTCTAGATACACAGACTAGACCCAGTTCTAGATACACAGACTAGACCCAGTTCTAGATACACAGACTAGACCCAGTACTATATACACAGACTAGACCCAGTTCTAGATACACAGACTAGACCCAGTACTATATACACAGATTAGACCCAGTTCTATATACACAGACTAGACCCAGTACTATATACACAGACTAGACCCAGTTCTATATAGACAGACTAGACCCAGTTCTAGATACACAGACTAGACCCAGTTCTATATACACAGACTAGACCCAGTACTATATATACAGAATAGACCCAGTTTTATATACACAGACTAGACCCAGTTTTATATACACAGACTAGACCCAGTACTATATATACAGACTAGACACAGTTCTATATACACAGACTAGACCCAGTACTATATACACAGATTAGACCCAGTTCTATATACACAGACTAGACCCAGTTCTATATACACAGACTAAACCCAGTTCTATATTCACAGACTAGACCTAGTACTATATACACAGACTAGACCCAGTTCTATATACACAGACTAGACCCAGTTCTATATACACAGACTAGACCCAGTTCTATATACACAGACTAGACCCAGTTCTAGATACACAGACTAGACCCAGTTCTATATAGACAGACTAGACCCAGTTCTAGATACACAGACTAGACCCAGTTCTATATACACAGACTAGACCCAGTACTATATATACAGACTAGACCCAGTTTTATATACACAGACTAGACCCAGTTCTATATACACAGACTAGACCCAGTTCTATATAAACAGACTAGACCCAGTTCTATATACACAGACTAGACCCAGTACTATATATACAGACTAGACACAGTTCTATATACACAGACTAGACACAGTTCTATATACACAAACTAGACCCAGTTCTAGATATACAGACTAGACCCAGTTCTATATACACAGACTAGACTCAGTTCTAGATACACAGACTAGACCCAGTTCTATATACACAGACTAGACCCAGTTCTATATACACAGACTAGACCCAGTTCTATATACACAGACTAGACTCAGTTCTAGATACACAAACTAGACCCAGTTCTATATACACAGACTAGACCCAGTTCTATATACACAGACTAGACTCAGTTCTAGATACACAGACTAGACCCAGTTCTATATACACAGACTAGACACAGTTCTACATACACAGACTAGACCCAGTTCTATATACAAAGACTAGACCCAGTTCTATATACACAGACTAGACCCAGTTCTAGATACACAGACTAGACCCAGTTCTATATTCACAGACTAGACCCAGTACTATATACACAGACTAGACCCAGTTCTATATACACAGACTAGACCCAGTTCTATATACACAGACTAGACCCAGTTCTATATACACAGACTAGACCCAGTTCTAGATACACAGACTAGACCCAGTTCTATATAGACAGACTAGACCCAGTTCTAGATACACAGACTAGACCCAGTTCTATATACACAGACTAGACCCAGTACTATATATACAGACTAGACCCAGTTTTATATACACAGACTAGACCCAGTTCTATATTCACAGACTAGACCCAGTTCTATATAAACAGACTAGACCCAGTTCTATATACACAGACTAGACCCAGTACTATATATATAGACTAGACACAGTTCTATATACACAGACTAGACACAGTTCTATATACACAAACTAGACCCAGTTCTAGATATACAGACTAGACCCAGTTCTATATACACAGACTAGACTCAGTTCTAGATACACAGACTAGACCCAGTTCTATATACACAGACTAGACCCAGTTCTATATACACAGACTAGACCCAGTTCTATATACACAGACTAGACTCAGTTCTAGATACACAAACTAGACCCAGTTCTAGATACACAGACTAGACCCAGTTCTATATACACAGACTAGACTCAGTTCTAGATACACAGACTAGACCCAGTTCTATATACACAGACTAGACACAGTTCTACATACACAGACTAGACCCAGTTCTATATACAAAGACTAGACCCAGTTCTATATACACAGACTAGACCCAGTTCTAGATACACAGACTAGACCCAGTACTATATACACAGATTAGACCCAGTTCTATATACACAGACTAGACCCAGTACTATATACACAGACTAGACCCAGTTCTATATACACAGACTAGACTCAGTTCTAGATACACAGACTAGACCCAGTACTATATACACAGATTAGACCCACTTCTATATACACAGACTAGACCCAGTACTATATACACAGACTAGACCCAGTTCTATATACACAGACTAGACTCAGTTCTAGATACACAGACTAGACACAGTTCTACATACACAGACTAGACCCAGTTCTATATACACAGACTAGACCCAGTTCTATATACACAGACTAGACTCAGTTCTAGATACACAGACTAGACCCAGTTCTATATACACAGACTAGACTCAGTTCTAGATACACAGACTAGACACAGTTCTACATACACAGACTAGACCCAGTACTATATACACAGACTAGACCCAGTTCTATATACACAGACTAGACCCAGTTCTAGATACACAGACTAGACCAAGTTCTATATACACAGACTAGACCCAGTTCTAGATACACAGACTAGACCCAGTTCTAGATACACAGACTAGACCCAGTTCTAGATACACAGACTAGACCCAGTACTATATACACAGACTAGACCCAGTTCTAGATACACAGACTAGACCCAGTACTATATACACAGATTAGACCCAGTTCTATATACACAGACTAGACCCAGTACTATATACACAGACTAGACCCAGTTCTATATACACAGACTAGACACAGTTCTATATACACAGACTAGACCCAGTACTATATACACAGACTAGACCCAGTTCTATATACACAGACTAGACCCAGTACTATATACACAGACTAGACCCAGTTCTATATACACAGACTAGACTCAGTTCTAGATACACAAACTAGACCCAGTTCTATATACACAGACTAGACCCAGTTCTATATACACAGACTAGACTCAGTTCTAGATACACAGACTAGACCCAGTTCTATATACACAGACTAGACACAGTTCTACATACACAGACTAGACCCAGTTCTATATACAAAGACTAGACCCAGTTCTATATACACAGACTAGACCCAGTTCTAGATACACAGACTAGACCCAGTACTATATACACAGATTAGACCCAGTTCTATATACACAGACTAGACCCAGTACTATATACACAGACTAGACCCAGTTCTATATACACAGACTAGACTCAGTTCTAGATACACAGACTAGACCCAGTACTATATACACAGATTAGACCCACTTCTATATACACAGACTAGACCCAGTACTATATACACAGACTAGACACAGTTCTATATACACAGACTAGACTCAGTTCTAGATACACAGACTAGACACAGTTCTACATACACAGACTAGACCCAGTTCTATATACACAGACTAGACCCAGTTCTATATACACAGACTAGACTCAGTTCTAGATACACAGACTAGACCCAGTTCTATATACACAGACTAGACTCAGTTCTAGATACACAGACTAGACACAGTTCTACATACACAGACTAGACCCAGTACTATATACACAGACTAGACCCAGTTCTAGATACACAGACTAGACCAAGTTCTATATACAAAGACTAGACCCAGTTCTAGATACACAGACTAGACCCAGTTCTAGATACACAGACTAGACCCAGTTCTAGATACACAGACTAGACCCAGTACTATATACACAGACTAGACCCAGTACTATATACACAGACTAGACCCAGTTCTATATACACAGACTAGACCCAGTACTATATACACAGACTAGACCCAGTTCTATATACACAGACTAGACCCAGTTCTATATACACAGACTAAACCCAGTTCTATATTCACAGACTAGACCCAGTACTATATACACAGACTAGACCCAGTTCTATATACACAGACTAGACCCAGTTCTATATACACAGACTAGACCCAGTTCTATATACACAGACTAGACCCAGTTCTATATACACAGACTAGACCCAGTTCTAGATACACAGACTAGACCCAGTTCTAGATACACAGACTAGACCCAGTTCTAGATACACAGACTAGACCCAGTTTTATATACACAGACTAGACCCAGTTCTATATACACAGACTAGACCCAGTACTATATATACAGACTAGACCCAGTTCTATATACACAGACTAGACCCAGTTCTATATACACAGACTAGACCCAGTTCTAGATACACAGACTAGACCCAGTACAATATACACAGATTAGACCCAGTTCTATATACACAGACTAGACCCAGTACTATATACACAGACTAGACTCAGTTCTAGATACACAGACTAGACACATTTCTACATACACAGACTAGACCCAGTACTATATACACAGACTAGACCCAGTTCTATATACACAGACTAGACTCAGTTCTAGATACACAGACTAGACCCAGTTCTATATACACAGACTAGACTCAGTTCTAAATACACAGACTAGACCCAGTTCTATATACACAGACTAGACACAGTTCTATATACACAGACTAGACCCAGTACTATATACACAGACTAGACCCAGTTCTATATACACAGACTAGACCCAGTACTATATACACAGACTAGACCCAGTTCTATATACACAGACTAGACCCAGTTCTATATACACAGACTAAACCCAGTTCTATATTCACAGACTAGACCCAGTACTATATACACAGACTAGACCCAGTTCTATATACACAGACTAGACCCAGTTCTATATACACAGACTAGACCCAGTTCTATAAACACAGACTAGACCCAGTTCTAGATACACAGACTAGACCCAGTTCTAGATACACAGTCTAAACCCAGTTCTAGATACACAGACTAGACCCAGTTTTATATACACAGACTAGACCCAGTTCTATATACACAGACTAGACCCAGTACTATATATACAGACTAGACACAGTTCTATATACACAGACTAGACACAGTTCTATATACACAGACTAGACCCAGTTCTAGATACACAGTATAGACCCAGTTCTATATACAAAGAATAGACCCAGTTCTAGATACACAGAATAGACCCAGTTCTATATACACAGACTAATCCCAGTTCTATATTCACAGACTAGACCCAGTACTATATACACAGACTAGACCCAGTTCTATATACACAGACTAGACCCAGTTCTATATACACAGACTAGACCCAGTTCTATATACACAGACTAGACCCAGTTCTATATAAACAGACTAGACCCAGTTCTATATACACAGACTAGACCCAGTACTATATATACAGACTAGACACAGTTCTATATACACAGACTAGACACAGTTCTATATACACAGACTAGACCCAGTTCTAGATATACAGACTAGACCCAGTTCTATATACACAGACTAGACTCAGTTCTAGATACACAGACTAGACCCAGTTCTATATACACAGACTAGACCCAGTTCTATATACACAGACTAGACTCAGTTCTAGATACACAAACTAGACCCAGTTCTATATACACAGACTAGACCCAGTTCTATATACACAGACTAGACTCAGTTCTAGATACACAGACTAGACCCAGTTCTATATACACAGACTAGACACAGTTCTACATACACAGACTAGACCCAGTTCTATATACAAAGACTAGACCCAGTTCTATATACACAGACTAGACTCAGTTCTAGATACACAGACTAGACCCAGTTCTATATACACAGACTAGACCCAGTTCTAGATACACAGACTAGACACAGTTCTAGATGCACAGACTAGACCCAGTTCTATATACACCGACTAGACACAGTTCTAGATACACAGACTAGACCCAGTACTATATACACAGACTAGACCCAGTACTATATACACAGACTAGACCCAGTTCTATATACACAGACTAGACCCAGTTCTATATACACACACTAGACCCAGTTTTATATACACAGACTAGACCCAGTTCTAGATACACAGACTAGACCCAGTTCTATATACACAGACTAGACCCAGTTCTATATACACAGACTAGACACAGTTCTAGATACACAGACTAGACCCAGTTCTATATACACAGACTAGACCCAGTTCTATATACACAGACTAGACACAGTTCTACATACACAGACTAGACCGAGTTCTATATACAAAGACTAGACCCAGTTCTATATACACAGACTAGACTCAGTTCTAGATACACAGACTAGACCCAGTTCTATATACACAGACTAGACCCAGTTCTAGATACACAGACTAGACACAGTTCTAGATACACAGACTAGACCCAGTTCTAGATACACAGACTAGACACAGTTCTAGATACACAGACTAGACCCAGTACTATATACACAGACTAGACCCAGTACTATATACACAGACTAGACCCAGTTCTATATTCACAGACTAGACCCATTTCTAGATACACAGACTAGACCAAGTTCTATATACACAGACTAGACCCAGTTCTATATACACAGATTAGACCCAGTTCTATATACACAGACTAGACTCAGTTCTAGATACACAGACTAGACCCAGTTCTATATACACAGACTAGACCCAGTTCTATATACGCAGACTAGACCCAGTTCTATATACACAGACTAGACCCAGTTCTACATACACAGACTAGACCCAGTTCTATATACACAGACTAGACCCAGTTCTATATACACAGACTAGACCCAGTTCTATATACACAGACTAGACCCAGTTCTATATAAACAGACTAGACCCAGTTCTATATACACAGACTAGACCCAGTACTATATATACAGACTAGACACAGTTCTATATACACAGACTAGACACAGTTCTATATACACAGACTAGACCCAGTTCTAGATATACAGACTAGACCCAGTTCTATATACACAGACTAGACTCAGTTCTAGATACACAGACTAGACCCAGTTCTATATACACAGACTAGACCCAGTTCTATATACACAGACTAGACTCAGTTCTAGATACACAGACTAGACCCAGTTCTATATACACAGACTAGACCCAGTTCTATATACGCAGACTAGACCCAGTTCTATGTACACAGACTAGACCCAGTTCTGTATACACAGACTAGACCCAGTTCTATATAAACAGACTAGACCCAGTTCTATATACACAGACTAGACCCAGTACTATATATACAGACTAGACACAGTTCTATATACACAGACTAGACCCAGTTCTAGATATACAGACTAGACCCAGTTCTATATACACAGACTAGACTCAGTTCTAGATACACAGACTAGACCCAGTTCTATATACACAGACTAGACCCAGTTCTATATACACAGACTAGACTCAGTTCTAAATACACAGACTAGACCCAGTTCTATATACACAGACTAGACCCAGTTCTATATACGCAGACTAGACCCAGTTCTATATACACAGACTAGACCCAGTTCTGTATACACAGACTAGACCCAGTTCTATATAAACAGACTAGACCCAGTTCTATATACACAGACTAGACCCAGTTCTACATACACAGACTAGACCCAGTTCTATATACACAGACTAGACCCAGTTCTATATACACAGACTAGACCTAGTTCTGTATACACAGACTAGACCCAGTTCTATATAAACAGACTAGACCCAGTTCTATATACACAGACTAGACCCAGTACTATATATACAGACTAGACACAGTTCTATATACACAGACTAGACACAGTTCTATATACACAGACTAGACCCAGTTCTAGATATACAGACTAGACCCAGTTCTATATACACAGACTAGACTCAGTTCTAGATAAACAGACTAGACCCAGTTCTATATACACAGACTAGACCCAGTTCTATATACACAGACTAGACTCAGTTCTAGATACACAAACTAGACCCAGTTCTATATACACAGACTAGACCCAGTTCTATATACACAGACTAGACTCAATTCTAGATACACAGACTAGACCCAGTTCTATATACACAGACTAGACACAGTTCTACATACACAGACTAGACCCAGTTCTATATACAAAGACTAGACCTAGTTCTATATACACAGACTAGACTCAGTTCTAGATACACAGACTAGACCCAGTTCTATATACACAGACTAGACCCAGTTCTAGATACACAGACTAGACCCAGTTCTATATTCACAGACTAGACCCATTTCTAGATACACAGACTAGACCAAGTTCTATATACACAGACTAGACCCAGTTCTATATACACAGATTAGACCCAGTTCTATATACACAGACTAGACTCAGTTCTAGATACACAGACTAGACCCAGTTCTATATACACAGACTAGACCCAGTTCTATATACGCAGACTAGACCCAGTTCTATATACACAGACTAGACCCAGTTCTACATACACAGACTAGACCCAGTTCTATATACACAGACTAGACCCAGTTCTATATACACAGACTAGACCCAGTTCTATATACACAGACTAGACCCAGTTCTATATAAACAGACTAGACCCAGTTCTATATACACAGACTAGACCCAGTACTATATATACAGACTAGACACAGTTCTATATACACAGACTAGACACAGTTCTATATACACAGACTAGACCCAGTTCTAGATATACAGACTAGACCCAGTTCTATATACACAGACTAGACTCAGTTCTAGATACACAGACTAGACCCAGTTCTATATACACAGACTAGACCCAGTTCTATATACACAGACTAGACTCAGTTCTAGATACACAGACTAGACCCAGTTCTATATACACAGACTAGACCCAGTTCTATATACGCAGACTAGACCCAGTTCTATGTACACAGACTAGACCCAGTTCTGTATACACAGACTAGACCCAGTTCTATATAAACAGACTAGACCCAGTTCTATATACACAGACTAGACCCAGTACTATATATACAGACTAGACACAGTTCTATATACACAGACTAGACCCAGTTCTAGATATACAGACTAGACCCAGTTCTATATACACAGACTAGACTCAGTTCTAGATACACAGACTAGACCCAGTTCTATATACACAGACTAGACCCAGTTCTATATACACAGACTAGACTCAGTTCTAGATACACAGACTAGACCCAGTTCTATATACACAGACTAGACCCAGTTCTATATACGCAGACTAGACCCAGTTCTATATACACAGACTAGACCCAGTTCTGTATACACAGACTAGACCCAGTTCTATATAAACAGACTAGACCCAGTTCTATATACACAGACTAGACCCAGTTCTACATACACAGACTAGACCCAGTTCTATATACACAGACTAGACCCAGTTCTATATACACAGACTAGACCTAGTTCTGTATACACAGACTAGACCCAGTTCTATATAAACAGACTAGACCCAGTTCTATATACACAGACTAGACCCAGTACTATATATACAGACTAGACACAGTTCTATATACACAGACTAGACACAGTTCTATATACACAGACTAGACCCAGTTCTAGATATACAGACTAGACCCAGTTCTATATACACAGACTAGACTCAGTTCTAGATAAACAGACTAGACCCAGTTCTATATACACAGACTAGACCCAGTTCTATATACACAGACTAGACTCAGTTCTAGATACACAAACTAGACCCAGTTCTATATACACAGACTAGACCCAGTTCTATATACACAGACTAGACTCAATTCTAGATACACAGACTAGACCCAGTTCTATATACACAGACTAGACACAGTTCTACATACACAGACTAGACCCAGTTCTATATACAAAGACTAGACCTAGTTCTATATACACAGACTAGACTCAGTTCTAGATACACAGACTAGACCCAGTTCTATATACACAGACTAGACCCAGTTCTAGATACACAGACTAGACACAGTTCTAGATACACAGACTAGACCCAGTTCTATATACACCGACTAGACACAGTTCTAGATACACAGACTAGACCCAGTACTATATACACAGACTAGACCCAGTACTATATACACAGACTAGACCCAGTTCTATATACACAGACTAGACCCAGTTCTATATACACACACTAGACCCAGTTTTATATACACAGACTAGACCCAGTTCTAGATACACAGACTAGACCCAGTTCTATATACACAGACTAGACCCAGTTCTATATACACAGACTAGACACAGTTCTAGATACACAGACTAGACCCAGTTCTATATACACAGACTAGACCCAGTTCTATATACACAGACTAGACACAGTTCTACATACACAGACTAGACCGAGTTCTATATACAAAGACTAGACCCAGTTCTATATACACAGACTAGACTCAGTTCTAGATACACAGACTAGACCCAGTTCTATATACACAGACTAGACCCAGTTCTAGATACACAGACTAGACACAGTTCTAGATACACAGACTAGTCCCAGTTCTAGATACACAGACTAGACACAGTTCTAGATACACAGACTAGACCCAGTACTATATACACAGACTAGACCCAGTACTATATACACAGACTAGACCCAGTTCTATATTCACAGACTAGACCCAGTTCTAGATACACAGACTAGACCAAGTTCTATATACACAGACTAGACCCAGTTCTATATACACAGACTAGACCCAGTTCTATATACACAGACTAGACCCAGTTCTATATACACAAACTAGACCCAGTTCTAGATACACAGACTAGACCAAGTTCTATATACACAGACTAGACCCAGTTCTATATACGCAGACTAGACCCAGTTCTATATACACAGATTAGACCCAGTTCTATATACACAGACTAGACTCAGTTCTAGATACACAGACTAGACCCAGTTCTATATACACAGACTAGACCCAGTTCTATATACGCAGACTAGACCCAGTTCTATATACACAGACTAGACCCAGTTCTACATACACAGACTAGACCCAGTTCTATATACACAGACTAGACCCAGTTCTATATACACACTAGACCCAGTTCTATATACACAGACTAGACCCAGTTCTATATACACAGACTAGACCCAGTTCTATATACACATACTAGACCCAGTTCTATATACATAGACTAGACCCAGTTCTATATACACAGACTAGACCCAGTTCTATATACACAGACTAGACCCAGTAATATATACACAGACTAGACCCAGTTCTATATACACAGACTAGACCCAGTTCTAGATACACAGACTAGACCAAGTTCTATATACACAGACTAGACCCAGTTCTATATACACAGACTAGACCCAGTTCTATATACACAGACTAGACCCAGTTCTATATACACAGACTAGACTCAGTTCTAGATACACAGACTAGACCCAGTTCTATATACACAGACTAGACCCAGTTCTATATACGCAGACTAGACCCAGTTCTATATACACAGACTAGACCCAGTTCTATATACACAGACTAGACCCAGTTCTATATACACAGACTAGACCCAGTTCTATATACACAGACTAGACCCAGTTCTATATACACAGACTAGACTCAGTTCTAGATACACAGACTAGACCCAGTTCTATATACACAGACTAGACCCAGTTCTATATACGCAGACTAGACCCAGTTCTATATACACAGACTAGACCCAGTTCTATATACACAGACTAGACCCAGTTCTATATACACACACTAGACCCAGTTTTATATACACAGACTAGACCCAGTTCTAGATACACAGACTAGACCCAGTTCGATATACACAGACTAGACCCAGTTCTAGATACACAGACTAGACCTAGTTCTAGATACGCAGCCTAGACCCAGTTCTATATACACAGACTAGACCCAGTTCTAGATACACAGACTAGACCCAGTACTATATACACAGACTAGACCCAGTACTATATACACAGACTAGACCCAGTTCTATATACACAGACTAGACCCAGTTCTAGATACACAGACTAGACCAAGTTCTATATACACAGACTAGACCCAGTTCTATATACACAGACTAGACCCAGTTCTATATACACAGACTAGACCCAGTTCTATATACACAGACTAGACCCAGTTCTAGATACACAGACTAGACCCAGTACTATATACACAGACTAGACCCAGTACTATATACACAGACTAGACTCAGTTCTATATACATAGACTAGACCCAGTTCTAGATACACAGACTAGACCAAGTTCTATATACACAGACTAGACCCAGTTCTAGATACACAGACTAGACCCAGTTCTATATACACAGACTAGACCCAGTTATAGATACACAGACTAAACCCAGTACTATATACACAGACTAGACACAGTTCTACATACACAGACTAGACCCAGTTCTATATACAAAGACTAGACCCAGTTCTATATACACAGACTAGACTCAGTTCTAGATACACAGACTAGACCCAGTTCTATATACAAAGACTAGACCAAGTTCTATATACACAGACTAGACTCAGTTCTAGATACACAGATTAGACCCAGTTCTATATACACAGACTAGACACAGTTCTATATACACAGACTAGACACAGTTCTATATACACAGACTAGACCCGGTACTATATACACAGACTAGACCCAGTACTATATACACAGACTAGACCCAGTACTATATACACAGATTAGACCCAGTTCTATATACACAGACTAGACCCAGTACTATATACACAGACTAGACCCAGTTCTATATACACAGACTAGACCCAGTACTATATACACAGACTAGACCCAGTTCTATATACACAGACTAGACTCAGTTCTAGATACACAGACTAGACACAGTTCTACATACACAGACTAGACCCAGTTCTATATACACAGACTAGACTCAGTTCTAGATACACAGACTAGACTCAGTTCTATATACACAGACTAGACTCAGTTCTAGATACACAGACTAGACCCAGTTCTATATACACAGACTAGACCCAGTTCTATATACACACACTAGACACAGTTCTAGATACACAGACTAGACCCAGTACTATATACACAGACTAGACCCAGTTCTATATACACAGACTAGACCCAGTTCTAGATACACAGACTAGACCAAGTTCTATATACACAGACTAGACCCAGTTCTAGATACACAGACTAGACCCAGTTCTATATACACAGACTAGACCCAGTTCTAGATACACAGACTAGACCCAGTACTATATACACAGACTAGACACAGTTCTACATACACAGACTAGACCCAGTTCTATATACAAAGACTAGACCCAGTTCTATATACACAGACTAGACTCAGTTCTAGATACACAGACTAGACCCAGTTCTATATACAAAGACTAGACCAAGTTCTATATACACAGACTAGACTCAGTTCTAGATACACAGAGTAGACCCAGTTCTATATACACAGACTAGACACAGTTCTATATACACAGACTAGACACAGTTCTATATACACAGACTAGACCCGGTACTATATACACAGACTAGACCCAGTACTATATACACAGACTAGACCCAGTTCTATATACACAGACTAGACCCAGTTCTAGATACACAGACTAGACCAAGTTCTATATACACAGACTAGACCCAGTTCTATATACATAGACTAGACCCAGTTCTATATACACAGACTAGACCCAGTTGTATATACACAGACTAGACTCAGTTCTAGATACACAGACTAGACCCAGTACTATATACACCGACTAGACCCAGTACTATATACACAGACTAGACCCAGTTCTATATACACAGACTAGACCCAGTTCTAGATACACAGACTAGACCAAGTTCTATACACACAGACTAGACCCAGTTCTAGATACACAGACTAGACCCAGTTCTATATACACAGACTAGACCCAGTTCTAGATACACAGACTAGACCCAGTACTATATACACAGATTAGACCCAGTTCTATATACACAGACTAGACCCAGTACTATATACACAGACTAGACCCAGTTCTATATACACAGACTAGACTCAGTTCTAGATACACAGACTAGACCCAGTACTATATACACAGATTAGACCCAGTTCTATATACACAGACTAGACCCAGTACTATATACACAGACTAGACACAGTTCTATATACACAGACTAGACTCAGTTCTAGATACACAGACTAGACACAGTTCTACATACACAGACTAGACCCAGTTCTATATACACAGACTAGACCCAGTTCTATATACACGGACTAGACTCAGTTCTAGATACACGGACTAGACCCAGTTCTATATACACAGACTAGACTCAGTTCTAGATACACAGACTAGACACAGTTCTACATACACAGACTAGACCCAGTACTATATACACAGACTAGACCCAGTACTATATACACAGACTAGACCCAGTTCTATATACACAGACTAGACCCAGTTCTAGATACACAGACTAGACCAAGTTCTATATACACAGACTAGACCCAGTTCTAGATACACAGACTAGACCCAGTTCTAGATACACAGACTAGACCCAGTTCTAGATACACAGACTAGACCCAGTACTATATACACAGACTAGACCCAGTTCTAGATACACAGACTAGACCCAGTACTATATACACAGATTAGACCCAGTTCTATATACACAGACTAGACCCAGTACTATATACACAGACTAGACCCAGTTCTATATACACAGACTAGACACAGTTCTATATACACAGACTAGACCCAGTACTATATACACAGACTAGACCCAGTTCTATATACACAGACTAGACCCAGTACTATATACACAGACTAGACCCAGTTCTATATACACAGACTAGACCCAGTTCTATATACACAGACTAAACCCAGTTCTATATTCACAGACTAGACCCAGTACTATATACACAGACTAGACCCAGTTCTATATACACAGACTAGACCCAGTTCTATATACACAGACTAGACCCAGTTCTATATACACAGACTAGACCCAGTTCTAGATACACAGACTAGACCCAGTTCTATATACACAGACTAGACCCAGTTCTATTTACAAAGAATAGACCCAGTTCTATATACACAGACTAGACCCAGTACTATATATACAGACTAGACCCAGTTTTATATACACAGACTAGACCCAGTACTATATATACAGACTAGACACAGTTCTATATACACAGACTAGACACAGTTCTATATACACAGACTAGACCCAGTTCTAGATACACAGTATAGACCCAGTTCTATATACAAAGAATAGACCCAGTTCTAGATACACAGAATAGACCCAGTTCTATATACACAGACTAATCCCAGTTCTATATTCACAGACTAGACCCAGTACTATATACACAGACTAGACCCAGTTCTATATACACAGACTAGACCCAGTTCTATATACACAGACTAGACCCAGTTCTATATACACAGACTAGACCCAGTTCTATATAAACAGACTAGACCCAGTTCTATATACACAGACTAGACCCAGTACTATATATACAGACTAGACACAGTTCTATATACACAGACTAGACACAGTTCTATATACACAGACCAGACCCAGTTCTAGATACACAGTATAGACCCAGTTCTATATACAAAGAATAGACCCAGTTCTATATACACAGACTAGACCCAGTTCTATATACACAGACTAGACATAGTTCTAGATACACAGACTAGACCCAGTTCTAGATACATAGACTAGACCCAGTTCTAGATACACAGACTAGACCCAGTTCTATATACACAGACTAGACCCAGTTCTATATACACAGACTAGACCCAGTTCTATATAAACAGACTAGACCCAGTTCTATATACACAGACTAGACCCAGTACTATATATACAGACTAGACACAGTTCTATATACACAGACTAGACACAGTTCTATATACACAGACTAGACCCAGTTCTAGATACACAGTATAGACCCAGTTCTATATACAAAGAATAGACCCAGTTCTAGATACACAGAATAGACCCAGTTCTATATACACAGACTAGACCCAGTTCTATATACACAGACTAGACATAGTTCTAGATACACAGACTAGACCCAGTTCTAGATACATAGACTAGACCCAGTTCTAGATACACAGACGAGACCCAGTTCTAGATACACAGACTAGACCCAGTTCTATATACACAGACTAGACCCATTTCTGACAAGTGAACTGATACTTCTGGTGCAGAGCTTGTAATGATATAATTCTTAGACTACACTTTCATGTATCACTGACTACAGTTATAAACGTGAGGTTCTTGGCACACAATTTAGTAAATTGTGCGAGCCCATCTGCCACGTCACGGCGACCTCATTCAGATGGGTCCCTACACTAAGACTTTACTTCTAGAATAAATCCTGACCCCCACCCTCTATACACCCCAGAGATCAAGTTTTTAGAAACTGCCCTGTAACAGTGAGTCTATAAGAAGGTGATCTCCTGCCCTATATGTAAAGTGTTAGTATAGGGACCCATCGTAATAAGGCCACTAAGTGGTTGATGGGATCAAACATGTCATGCAGAATTTCTGCTCTAACATCTCTATGGCTAAAACATAGTAATATATGATAGGATACTAGTAATAGTAATGTAATATAACATATGTCTATCTATTCAATTTGTTTAAATATACACCTTACACTTACTGTATATAGAGATACATAACAGGTATATATACAGTATATAATCAGAGAAATATATACATGCAATACACACCTTACACATACTGTATATGGACAAATGGCAAAATGACAGAAAGCACTACAAGGTATTGTGAAAAAATCTGTACTGAGCTCATTCACCCATCATGTAGTGCGACCTTTATAATAGTCAGTAAGTAGTATCCACTTATGTAATGTACCCGAACTGTATATGTATACATCCTAATAAGTGTACATATACATTTATATATATACACACACACACTGGACAAAACATATATAAAATATAGACATCTGCACAAATTGTATATACAAATAAGTATAATAGATATAGATACGTCATATATAATTAGCACACACACCATTACCTATATTGTTTACATAGATTCCTATAAGAATTATCATATTAAATGGGATATACTACAGTATTTATCTTCTATCCATAGGACAGAGGATATATTACACAACCTACTACCTCAGCTCTCCGTTTACCTCCCCTCTTCTCCTTTGCCTTCCCTCCTCCGCTGATCCCTTCTCTCCTCCTACACTAACCCCCTACCACTACTCTCCTCCTAGTATTCTACTATAGGATACTAATGATAATAATGTACTATAATGGATTACAGATATATGTATTCTATGTAATTAAATATATGTTTAAAATATACACAATACACAACTTATACTTACAGTATATAGTATATAATGCCTAAGTGACAAGTATGTAACTACAGATATATGTACATGCAGTACACAGCTTACATTAATTGGGTTTACAACTCTATCTATCTATCTATCTATCTATCTATCTATCTATTTATATAGATAGTCTATTTAAAGATGCTTTTACTAAATATACATCTATATCTATTTAAAAAGATACCTATAGGTATTATAGTATTAGGTAGGTCTCCCTTATCTACCCCTACCTCTTCTACCCCTCTGTGCCTCTCACCTCTCTTCTCTACACACCTCATGCCTCTCCTCCCCAGAGCCTCCCTCATCTACAACTCTGCACCTCTCTCCTCTAACCCTCTTCACCTCACGCCTCTATTTTCACTAAATTACCCCTCTGCGTTTGCTTCTCTCTCCTCCACCTATTCCTCGTCTTGTGCCTCTCTGAGCTACCCTGCCGAACTTCGCCCCTTTCTGCTCTACCGATTTGCACCACTTTACTCTTTCCTTCTCTGAATCTTTTGCCTTCTGCCTCCCTTCTCTATTCACCACCTCCTACTTCTAACCCTTCTTGCCTCTCTCTGTCTCTGGGCTCCTCATGATTCTTGTCTATGTCTCTCTGATATTTATGCTTCTTTCCTCTTTCCTCTACCCCTCCATCTGTGCGCCTCTCATCTATCTGTTACCTCTACCACTCCCTACCTCTCTATTCCTCCGTACCTTCGTCTTTTTATCAATCCTACCCCTCCAGCTTTCTCTCTTCTACCTGTCACACCTCCTGCCTCTCTTACCACTCACCTCTACACCTCTCTGCACCTTTGTCCTCCCTCTTCTATCCCTCCAGGCCTCACATCTCTCTCCTCTCTTCCTCCAGGCCTCACATCTCTCTCCTCTCTCCCTCCTCGCCACACATCTCTCTCCTCTCTCCATCCAGGCCTCAAATCTCTCTCCTCTCTCCCTCCTGGCCTCTCATCTCTGTCCTCTCTCCCTCCTCGCCACACATCTCTCTCCTCTCTCCATCCAGGCCTCAAATCTCTCTCCTCTCTCCCTCCTGGCCTCTCATCTCTGTCCTCTCTCCCTCCTTGCCACACATCTCTTTCCTCTCTCCCTCCAGGCCTCACATCTCCCTCCTGGCCTCACATCACTCTCCTTTCTCCCTCCTGGCCTCACATCTATCTCCTCTCTCCCTCCAGGCCTCACATCTCTCTCCTCTCTCCCTCCAGGCCTCACGTCTGTCTCCTCTCTCCCTCCTGGCCTCTCATCTCACTCCTCTCTCCATTCAGGCCTCAAATCTCTCTCCTCTCTCCCTCCTGGCCTCTCATCTCTGTCCTCTCTCCCTCCTTGCCACACATCTCTTTCCTCTCTCCCTCCAGGCCTCACATCTCCCTCCTGGCCTCACATCACTCTCCTTTCTCCCTCCTGGCCTCACATCTATCTCCTCTCTCCCTCCAGGCCTCACATCTCTCTCCTCTCTCCCTCCTGGCCATACATCTCTCTCCTTTCTCCCTCTTGGCCTCTCATCTCACTCCTCTCTCCCTCCATTCCTCACATCTCTCTCCTCTCTCCCTCCAGGCCACACATCTCTCTCCTCTATCCCTCCTGGCCTCTCATATCTCTCCTCTCCCCCTCTAGGCCTCACATCTCTCTCCTCTCTCCCTCCAGGCCTCACATCTCCCTCCTCTCTCCCTCCAGGCCTCACATCTCTATCCTTTCTCCCTCCTGGCCTCACATCTATCTCCTCTCTCCCTCCAGGCCTCACATCTCACTCCTCTCTCCCTCCTGGCCATACATCTCTCTCCTTTCTCACTCTTGGCCTCACATCTCTCTCCTCTCTACCTCCAGGCCTCACATCTCTCTCCTCTTTCCTTCCAGGCCTCACATCTCTCTCCTCTCTCCCTCCAGGCCTCACATCTCTCTCCTCTCACCCTCCAGGCCTCACATCTCTCTCCTCTCTCCCTTCAGGCCTCACATCTCTCTCCTCTCTCCCTCCAGGCCTCACATCTCTCTCCTCTCTGCCTCCAGGCCTCACATCTCTATCCTCTCTCCCTCCAGGCCTTACATCTCTCTCCTCTCACCCTCCAGGCCTCACATCTCTCTCCTCTCTCCCTTCAGGCCTCACATCTCTCTCCTCTCTCCCTCCAGGCCTCACATCTCTCTCCTCTCTCCCTCCAGGCCTCACATCTCTCTCCTCTCTCCCTCCAGGCCTTACATCTCTCTCCTCTCTCCCTCCAGGCCTCACATCTCTCTCCTCTCTCACTCCAGGCTTCACAGCTGTCTCCTCTCTCCCCCCCAGGCCTCACATTTCTCCCCTCTCTCCCTTCAGGCCTAACATCTCTCTCCTCTTTTCCTTTAGGCCTCACATCTCTATCCTCTCTCCCTCTAGGCCTCACATCTCTCTCGTTTCTCCCTCCAGGCCTCACATCTCTCTCGTTTCTCCCTCCAGGCCTCACATCTCTCTCGTTTTTCCCTCCAGGCCTCACATCTCTCTACTTTCTCCCTCCTGGCCTCATGTCTCCCTCCTCTCTCCCTTCAGGCCTCACATCTCTCTCCTCTCTCCTTCCTGGCCTCACGTCTCTCTCCTCTCTCCCTCCAGGCCTCACGTCTCTCTCCTCTCTCCCTCCAGGCCTCACATCTCTCTCCTCTGTCCCTCCTGGCCTCACATCTCTCTGCTCTCTCCCTCCAGGCCTCACATCTCTCTTCTCTCTCCCTCTGTTGAGGGAGAACCCCCGCCAGAGTACGGGTCACTTACAGTGGTCAGTCACCTGCTCCAAATCAATCATGCATGTGCGCGCTGACTAGAATGAATTCTGACACATATGTCAGGGTTAATCCCAGTCCATGCAACGAGCGTGATGCCTATTCACACAGAACTGAGGTTTATTGAGGAAGTTACAGTTTTTATACAGGAATGCAAGAAAGATAAGAAAAAGGCAGGCTGTAAGCATATACGTCTTGTATCCGAATACACTGGCGATCAGTCATTGGCTGTTAAATTTCAACATCTCTTAGCTTTCGAGTTCCCAGGAAATGATACTGTCTTTCTTGTAAACCACATGACGATCATGTGCATCAGCATCTGGGTGCGGTACTGGATACAGGCGCCATCTTAATGTATAAACGTTGCACAAAGAAAAATATAATTTCTTAAGCAGTATAAAGCATGTATAAAAATAAGAATGAACATGGTCTACCTTCACATTCCCCCCTAAATTATATTTTTCTTTCCCTACACAGTGTTATCTGGAATGTGAGTACAACATTCTTCACCAATCATGGAGCAGACTCCACCTCTTTCTGCTGTGATCATATCTATAGCTAGTCGGTTTTGGAGAGAGGAGGAGGGTGTGGTTGAGTTTTCCATGCAGAAGTCAGAGCCAAATATGCCTAGTTTGACTCCAGATGTTTCATTGGCAATAAAACAGGTATAGTTACCAGCATGTATATACACATGACCTTAATAGTCCCCCCTTGAAACAGCTCCAGACAAAGGGAATGCAGGGTGGGATGTCTGTCCCTATCTCTCACTACCAGACTGTAAGGAGTACCCTTCAGATCTTATAGAAAGCATATACATTGACTATTGTCAGACCTATAAACAATATGAATATAATAACTATAGAAACATAACAGGAATATAAGTTCAGATGGATCCAACAGTCTTCAAATTTTCTCTTCTCAAGGCCCATATCCTCTAACAGTTTATTGTCCCATTTATTTTTAAGAACATCATCAAGTGGGCGAAGGTTTAAGGTTTTCCTTATACTCTCACAGCTGTACTGGCGATCAAGAGGAACCGGAAGTGACCATTGAATCTCATATATCTCCTTATCACCATCCAATCTTTGGGTTTTAGTTTATAGGTTTCTTCCACTGACTTAGAATCTGGAGGGAAAAGGGGGAAAACTCGAGAATATACATTAATCATATGTCTTTGATGATTCGTCACATAATCAGTCAGCACAACATATTACATCTGGAACATTTATAAAAGAATACAATCCAAAGACAGGGCTAAATATCAATTTTCCTCTTTTCAACTTAGTGTGCAACACACCGCATACTTATGGACAATAGATTCAGGTAACCAATAATGACACGCGTAGACACGTCTGCCCCAGAACTAGTGGACTTTGTACACGGACTGTTTGTGATGGTTTTTCCTCACCAGATATGCCCCAAGCCATCCTGAAGGGAGACAACTACACACAAGCACGTACTCATACCGTCTCACTGTATATACTCAACCTGCAATCTCTGGAACAGGTACAAGGGCTTCAGGCCTGGCTCTTTGGCCTAGCACATGCCATGCGGGCTCACATATATATCTGACTATAGTGATGCTAAATCCTGCAGCTGCCCATCCTCCGCTCACCAGGTCACACATGGCTACTTCTAAACAGTACACTTAGTAAGAAGCTGCTTATGCCATAAGTGGGAACAATGTTCTCAGTACATACTCTCTTACCACCAGACACAAGGACTTGTACATCCTCTTTCCAAGTCTCCTCTCCTCCTGGACCATCTTCGGTGTATCAGTGTCATAAAACCTGAAAAGAGAGCTAAAAGGTTTGGGTCTTACCAGTAAAACATGTCCCGTAGGCTTCCGCAGCTGGGCTAATGGCAGTGTCTGCCCACATGCTACCTCTACTTTCTTTCGTATCAGCCTTGGTGTGTGCCATGACTTCTGACTATACCACCCTATGAGCAGCTGCAGGGTCTCCATCACACAAAAGTTCTTGCCCTCCAGATCGGACCATAATTCTACAATATCAACCACCTACCCTCAGACATTGTACCATGTTCAAGCGATGGCTTCAAGTTCACCTGAGACCCGTGGAGTCCCATAATAGGTCTCCTTACGCTTGGTTTACCTCATATACGGTGACTGTGGCATATCTGATGCAGGATTCACCATCTTTCCCAAATATAAGACCATCTATAATAGAGCTCAATCAAAAAAGTTATCAACAGATTCATATCAGCAAAGTTTTCTTAAGTTATCTTATGCTTCTTCACCCCCCCCCCCCCCCCCCCCTTTGAAGATATTGATAACATCACGGTTCGGTTGTGTCAATGCCCAAACAACCATATGCTGCATGCACCTCTATGGGAATGGGGTAGGAAAACTCTCCCTGGCGCTACTGGCTGACTAGGCCCTGCCTGCGGGTGTTGGTCAGCTGTTCCCAAGCTAAGCTTGGCCCCGACAACTTCTGACTCTCTAAACACGAAGACCTAACAGACAGGTGGGGTGAGAGCTGAAAGAGGCTAGGGACTGGGATACTAAAGATGGTCACCCCTAATGAAAGAGTAGGTGCAGCTGCCAACGGTAACAAATAGGACGGGGCGTGCAGGAAAACAAACAACAATTTCCCAAACAACTCAGATCCTGACAGTTAACCAGTTAAAAAGAACTTTTAGTGCAGAGTGGAAAGGCTACATTAGGAGACATAAACACGACACACTTCAACAAGACTCATTCCCATCTTTACTTCCAATGTGAGATTTAATCAGTGTCTTCTTGTGCAAGCAGCTACACATCCCACACATGACTGTGCTGTCTTTCCCCCCTGGAAAAAAAACAAAAAACAAACAAACAAAAACAAAACAAAAACCTTCTAATGCAGCAAGCAAATGTGACTTGTCAGAAAAATGAACTTTAACACAATCTTAATGTTCGTGGACTGGACCTTTTTTTTTTTTTTCCAAAAGTACTTCATGTTATGTGAGAGAGATACATGTCTGACGGGGCACAGGAGTCTCTGCAAGGTCAAAGCTAGACAATACAAGAAGAGCCAGTATGATCTTATCATGCTGCAGCTCACATAGCTGCTCATCCCACTCATAGCTGCGGCTGGGTATCCCCCCCTGTATCTCATAGCTGTGTCTTGTGTAGGACTACAGACTTCAGCAATCTCTCTTAAAGAAACAGAAACACATTTGTACAATCTCATAATATCAATACAATAAAGTTAGGTACATATTCAGAACATATATATATCAGCAAAGAAAGCAGAAACATTAACTGAGGGATCAAATCAATCTCCTGTTTACACAACACAATCATACACATAGAACACTACACAACAGGTATGGGAGTGACTTCTAACTCTCTTAGTATAGACACAAAGGAATTTTTCTCTCTCTTTTTCCTTTTTCCTAAAATCAAACATCATGACAAATATAATCTGTGCTACGTCTTTTTATCAATCAACATACACATACACGTTTTCAAATTCGGACACCTTACTGAGTTTCTAAGTTTCAATAACAGTTTTCCTACAATGGGGACAATCCTGGTTTCAATCAGCTTATCTCAACCTATGTTCACTTTCTTGCGCAATCTCTTCACTTGCTGGAGCAATCTTTCCACTTGCTTCACCCTAAAATCCGATACCCATCCTATTATGTGCATATTATCACATCACTTTATGTTTCAACATTCCAAGTTCCATCTCTTTGACATCCTAAACTTAGGCAACATACTTAAACCTCCTGTTTCATGCCACTTTCTGGCACCTCTTCATTACATCAACATCTTCCAATTATGCATTTCATGATTCACATAATCTAACACATTGTGACCACTCATTGACTAAGATACATGTTTAACACAATTTCACACTATATTCCGGATTATTGGATGGACGTCTCAAAATTCCAGATTATCAGAATTTTCCTAAAATTTTACTTTTAAGATCAAAATGTTGCTAACAACACAGTCCTAACAAGAAAAACCTTCTACCGTACCCCTCTTATAGCACTATATGTTTTTCCAACTATCTTAAGGGGTCGGGTACGGCTTTAAAGAAGGCAACACCAAATGCTTTACTAAGACAATTCTATGTGGGATCAGTGACTACATAAGAAGAGAACGGAAGCTAGTGTGATATTGTGCACACTTCTGTATGATACAAATTATAAAGAATAATATACAAAGATGAAAATACGGCACAGACCAGATGAGTTACCTTCCCTCATAACCGTGATCTGAGTCAACTCAGGAAAAGGATTCTGGTCTCTTATGGTAAATTTTTAGACAAGAAGAAGACACGTTAGAATAATTAGCAGAACACAACGGGATATAAAATTCCAACATAGGTTTCAACACATAACTATGGGATAAGACACAAAGAAGAAGTTTCACCTCATTATTTCCCATTCCCATAAATAAAACATAAACACATAGATATATAAACAAACAAGTAAAAATCAGAATATTCTCTGTAATACATAGATGATACCAGTAATCCAAGCTCTGTGTGCCTTGAACTCTTGCACAAAGATTTTAACTTGAGGTAAAACCCCAACTTGTAGGTTGGCGAGGCGACAGAGGGTGAGTGGCCGTCTCCCCCTCCGTGACCTCCCATACCCACGCTGTGAAGATTCAAAACTTTTCACTATCACCTTTTTGCTCTTTTGTGGATACAACAGTTTAAAAGACAATAACAGACAAACAATAATTCAAAACATAACCCTTACATCATATGCTTGGATATCCCTGTATACCCATTGTCATTATACGTTACTCAGGTTAACCCTTTTTCTTTTTTTTTTTTTTTTGTACTAAATCACTTCTTTGGATATAATACATAGACTGTGGACTGTGGTGCTGGCACAAAGCCAAGTTTCGTCTTCTCTGCGCGTCCTCCAGCATCTGGCAGTCTATGAGATAAAACGACCTTGAAGCTCTTGGCAGTCAATTGAAATGCTTTGATTGCCCTCTACAGAAATAAAATAGGAATAAAACTCAAACAGCAGTTAGTATACTGACACCAAAGTTACACATTAATATTTTTGCGCAATTTTTTATTTTCATAGCAAACCTCACTCTAGTAATTACCACAAGTGTTCAGAATCTCTTAAACTATACTTGAAGTTAAGAGAAATTTACCAGACCTTCCCAATTTTCCTTTTCTTTACTAGATCCCAACCAAAGTTTTGAACGTATAATCCTCTAAACATCATAATAGTGGTATACAGTGAGGTCTTTTATAGCTGAACTGGGCATAGACACTCGGAAAGGGGGCTACCGGGGGTTTGACCTCTTCCGGGCTTGAGGGTTTGTGATAGGAACTGGATGTGGCTATCACTGGAATCACCGGATAAAGGGGGCGTGATCTGAGGGACGGTGGGGGCCGGAGATGTTGGTCTGGGTGTACTAACATGGCTGCCAGTGGAAACAGCCATAACCTCACTTCTGCCATCCCTGGGCGTTGGTCCGGAAGATGAGACAACAGGGGATGGGCGGGGAGCTCCACAGGCTACACAGACATCTTGCAAATCAGGATTCAGCTGCCTACGGACGTCACAGATCCAGCCATCTCCACTACTCTCGGCGCCATTTTAGGGCAGTGGCGCACAAGCAATTATACTCGGCATATTCTTTTTATCATCAAGTTTCAGATAACCAAATGAAGAAACAAAGGTTCAGCATTTTCATATCCCTCACGTTCTAGAGTCCTTGCGACCCTGTAATGAGCTTGGGCAGCTTCCAGCAAACCTTTATCTTCTAACACTCCCCGTGACTCTTCTAACATTTTTCTCCACATACTAGGTTGCAATCGGCCCGTAGGAGGCACCTCAGCCAGTTTATACATTCTCAAAGCTTCTTTCACATATTTCTTGCCCTCCCTGATTCGAACTAAATCAACAGCAGTCTGTGCCCCATCAGGCAAGACATGTTTCTTCTTGAACAGCCACAACATTGTCAAAGTCCCGATATTGCTTATCTGCGTGCGCACGGCAGATATGTGACCCCACAACCACCAACAAAAGTCACCTTTACCGGTCTCAGACTCTTGCTGACAGGTCCTCCGCTGACCAAAGGTTGCGGTCACTGGGCAATATCAGATAGGAAAGAATAAGCAGAAGCAATCCACCAGCTGACAGCCTTATGCTAGGGATCAATAAATAAGTAAATTACAGCACCCGTCCTCTTTACTGACGGCCCGTGCCCAGACCAAATGCTGCAATCGTCCAAAAGGTCACATGCACTACTCTACATCAAAGAGGGCAAGAAATTCACTTCCTGGAATCTGCAGCACCACAGGTGACTGAACACTCGGTGATATATATATATACCAGTGAGGAAAAACAAGTTCAGACTACGGCTCTAGGACCCACCTATCTGTATCACTCAGACTGGACAATCGATCCAACTGGATCACCTGTCAGCCAGACAACGACACACCGACAGTCACAGGCAAATGACACATATTCATATGAATATGCATACACTTACCGTGACTCTAATGAGGGTGATCAGGCCTCGGGTCGGTGAGACGTCGTCCGGCGTCCAGGGTCCTGCGCGGGTCAGTCATCCGCGGTGGTCCCATGGCCGTGATCCCGGGTTTCGGCACCACTTGTTGAGGGAGAACCCCCGCCAGAGTACGGGTCACTTACAGTGGTCAGTCACCTGCTCCAAATCAATCATGCATGTGTGCGCTGACTAGAATGAATTCTGACACATATGTCAGGGTTAATCCCAGTCCATGCAACGAGCGTGATGCCTATTCACACAGAACTGAGGTTTATTGAGGAAGTTACAGTTTTTATACAGGAATGCAAGAAAGATAAGAAAAAGGCAGGCTGTAAGCATATACGTCTTGTATCCGAATACACTGGCGATCAGTCATTGGCTGTTAAATTTCAACATCTCTTAGCTTTCGAGTTCCCAGGAAATGATACTGTCTTTCTTGTAAACCACATGACGATCATGTGCGTCAGCATCTGGGTGCGGTACTGGATACAGGCGCCATCTTAATGTATAAACGTTGCACAAAGAAAAATATAATTTCTTAAGCAGTATAAAGCATGTATAAAAATACCTTCACACCTCTAGGCCTCTAGTCTCCTCTCTCCCTCCAGGCCTCACAACTCTCTCCTCTCTCCCTCAAGGCCTCACATCTCTCTCCTCTCTCCCTCCAGGCCTCGCATCTCCCTCCTCTCTCCCTCCTGGCCTCACATCTCTCTCCTCTCTCCCTCCAGACCTCACATCCCTCTCCTCTCTCCCTCCAGGCCTCACATCTCTCTCCTCTCTCCCTCCTGGCCTCACATTTCTCTCCTCTCTCCCTCCAGGCCTCATATCTCTCTCCCTCCAGGCCTCACATCTCTCTCCTCTCTCCCTCCAGGCCTCACATCTCTCTCCTCTCTCCCTCCAGGCCTCACATCTCTCTCCTCTCTCCCTCCAGGCCTCACATCTCTCTCCTCTCTCTCTCCAGGCCTCACATCTCTCTCCTCTCTCCCTCCAGGCCTCACGTTTCTCTCCTCTCTCCCTCCAGGCCTCACATCTCTCTTCTCTCTCCCTCCAGGCCTCACATCTCTCTCCTCTCTCCCTCCAGGCCTCACGTTTCTCTCCTCTCTCCCTCCAGGCCTCACATCTCTCTCCTCTCTCCCTCCAGGCCTCACATCTCTCTCCCTCCAGGCCTCACATCTCTCTCCTCTCTCCTCTCTCCCTCCAGGCCTCACATCTCTCTCCTCTCTCCCTCCAGGCCTCACATCTCTCTCCCTCCTGGCCTCACATCTCTCTCCTCTCTCCCTCCAGGCCTCACATCTCTCTCCCTCCAGGCCTCACATCTCTCTCCTCTCTCCCTCCAGGCCTCACATCTCTCTCCTCTCTCCCTCCAGGCCTCACATCTCTCTCCCTCCAGGCCTCACATCTCTCTCCTCTCTCCCTCCAGGCCTCACATCTCTCTCCTCTCTCCCTCCAGGCCTCACATCTCTCTCCTCTCTCCCTCCAGGCCTCACATCTCTCTCCTCTCTCCCTCCAGGCCATACATCTCTCTCCTCTCTCCCTCCAGGCCTCACATCTCTCTCCTCTCTCCCTCCAGGCCTCACATCTCTCTCCTCCCTCCCTTAGATGTAAATAAATACATAATTCTTCCTGATTCCCTGTGAGTGCCAGCAATTCCTTTTGTACATGGTTATGGCGGTGAGTTGCCTTTTCTGAGCAGCCAAACTAACAACTAGCGAGTGACAGCCCACTACAATCAATGGTAGAAGTAATAGTGGGCATCCATATGTTCTGTATCCATAGAGGGCCAGCAGTGACTATAATGTCCTCTAATGGGACCCCCGTCTGTCACTGTATCACATATTACAGATATATACAGTAAGATAATAGGGGATAATAAGCATTTCTATCAGGGCCAGGTGTATGGAGGGGCCAGGTAGGAGCAGTGATATGGACCTAATAGAATAGTGTCTGTACAATAGAAGTCACTGGCACAATAACAATATACATTGCTCTTATTTATTAGGAGACAATTAACCAATTAACCAGAAGATCTTCTAGTCCAGTGAAGTCCGTCATGGTAAGTCATGCAGCAGTGAGATAGATATAATATGACAGAATTGATATATTTCGGGGGTTTTCCCCCATAAATCTGAGTCCTGTATGGAGCCTATGTAATGACATTGTTATACGTCTGATGTCATGTGATGATCTCCCACCAGCTTATACTGGAGCTCATACATTTGTCCTGGCCATACTGTCGCCTCTTTCCTACCACAGGGAGCTGGGGGATGGGAGAGAAGCTACAAGTGTCCCATTGCACATGAAATCTTATTAGAAATGACTGGAGACATTCATGTCAATGTTTCCTATAAACAGGGAGAAGCTGATGTGAAGAGAGACTAATACTGGTCAGTTCCTCACAGTCGCCCCCTAGTGTTCCCTGTAATACAGTCTGTGTAATGATCAGTCATGTCATAAGATCTTCAGTATTAGATCCCGCTCACTTACCAGCGTCCTCCGGTCTGCAGAGCGCTCACGTGGACGTCTTCTCTCATCTAATAACTGACCGCAGATAACTGATTTTTCTAATTCCTGTCCTGCAATCCTATTGGTTGTGGCTGCGGTTACCATGGTGACAGATGATGCAGCCTGAGGATTTAACCCTTTCAATGCCAACACTGTTTTATCCACAAGGCCTTTGTATCTGTCTATTCACATTACTGTATAAGGTCTTGTTTATTGCAGGATAAGACACATATTACTAACTCATTCACTTGTAGTAACTCTCTTTAATGTCTGGAATATAAAACACCGATTCCGATATTGATTTTGCATTTGATATTTTACTCCATTCACCTTACCTAACATATATTTATTTTATTTAATGGCTCAGTACGATTACCGTATTTTTCGGACTATAAGACGCACCCAGGTTTTAGAGGTGAAAAATAGGGAAAAAAAATTTTCAGGCAAAAAATGGTAAAATATTTAATATATGGGAGTTGTAGTTTTGGAACAGCTGCAAGGCCACATTGACAGGTGACCCTGCAGCTGTACGGGGATGTATAGGGCGTTTTTTTTGTGGGGCCAGGTGTACTTTTTAGTTATACCATTTTGGGAAATGTTTATTGCTTAGTTCACCTTTTATTTAATTCAGAGACAAAACAGAGAGAAAAACCCAGCAGTTTAGCACTTTTGATTTTGACGTTCACTGTACATAAAAATATTAGTAGACCGGGCATTTTCAGACACAGGGATACCTAATGTGTATGTTTCACAGTAATGTTATACTTTTATATGTATTCTAGGGAAAAGAGGTGAACTTTTATTTATTTTATTTTTTATTATATTTTTTTTAAGTGTTTTTTTTTTTTTTTTTACTATTTAATTATCTCCCGCCTAGGGGGCTTGAACCTGCAATCATTTGATTGCAAGTCCCATAGAAGGCAATACAAGTGTAGACTTAGACCAGCCGCGATAGTAATATATATCTATGACAGGCCTGGGAGCCTTCATTAGGCTCCCGGCTGTCATCGGAACAGGTCGGCTCCTGCGGCCTCGCCGTGCAGGAGCCGGCCTGCATCACTAAAGGTATGGGGCCGGTGGGGGGGGGCTAACTGACTGCCGGGACCTGTGGAGGAGGAGCGGATTTGCAGCATGGCCGCGCTACTGCCACCGCTGGTTTTCTTCAGCGGCAGGAGCGTGGCAATCTGCAGGCCCCGGCAGCTAAGACAGTCCCCGGCATCTGCTGTAATAGACCGGCGGATGCCGGGGAGTGTCTTAGCTGCCAGGGCCTGCAGTATTGTCACACTCCTGCCGCTGAAGAAAACCAGCGGTGGCAGTAGCGCGGCAATCTGCAAACCCACTCCTCCACCCACATTCAGACTATAAGACACACCCTCATTTTCCTCCGAAATTTGGGGGAAAAAAGTGCGTCTTATAGTCCGAAAAATACGGTATATTGATAATAAATATCTATAGACTTTTTGTCTCACTGCTTTTGCAACTTGTAAACTCATCATGCTTCGGGGTCATTGGGTGCCAACAATAAAGCGTCCTGAGACCTGCATGGCTCATCCAAGGGAATAATGGGCTCACTCACAAATTGGCCACAAATAAAGAACGGTTTCTGACCATCCTCCAAGAGCAAATGCGAATCCACAATAAGAACAAATGCCTGGGATTTCTGCAGTAGAGTGAAGATGCTGCAGATATGAAACTCCACGACATGCTGTGATATTTATGTGTCATTTTTATGGTAGATCTGAATGGGTTATAAAACCTCACATCCACTTGTACTATATTGTAAACTTCTGCAGATTGAGGCTCCGTTCCTACAGAGTAACACGCTGCTCATTCTGACATGTAAACACGTGTGTTCTCAGCAAATCTGTGACATCTGGCCCCGGCCTAGGTTATACAGGCATCATGGTGGGGTCTCTTACATAGAGGAAGGCTGTCCTTTTGGAGGACCCAGTTGATCCATGCATGTCACCAGCAGCCAACTTATCTGTCAATGGCCTCTGTCAGCCAGGACCCTTGAACATGTAACATTGGCAGCTGAAACAAGGACATTTTCAGAAATTTCTGAAATTTTTGTCCCTTGCTTACCCAGAAAATTTGCACTGCATGTCAAACACATTTATACTCCCCCAAGGAAACTATTGTTAAAAATTGCATTTATTTTGGGATGTGCACTGTGTACCTGTTCTGTACCTGCATTGTGCAGACATACTGACTGTGCAGTATTGCTATTTTTACAGCCAACCAGCAGTTTTACCCAGAAAACAGTTGATAAAATCATCTTATTGGCCACCTGGTTCTGCAGGTAAAATTGTACATTCATCAGAAAAATCCTATAAATAAATCCCGTCCTGATAACATGTCCAAATAATTCTAAGTCACACTTTGGCCACTACATAGATGCTCAGCCTGAAACAGTATCAAACTCAAGTGCCTAGGGTCCACCTGAAGAACTTGATCTGGGGGCCACCAACAGCCTCCTGCTAATAGCCTACACCACGGCTCCTTCACTGACATGTTACTGTGCTGACTATCTGGAACCAGTGCTGTACATTTCAGAATTTTTTCAGTATCATCACCCCCTATAATACAGTGCATACCCCAATAACTCCACACAGTGGCCATATATGGTATGTATTACTCGACAGTGACCCCCATACAATATAAAATCTCCCCAAATCCCCCCTATAGTATAATGCTCCACAGTGGCCCCACAGAGTATAATATGCTCCTCAGCAGCCCAGCACAGCATAATAGGCTCCACACAGTGTCCCACTACATAGTATGCTCTATAGAGGGGCCCCCCTACCATAATGCTCCATAATGGCCCCACACAATATAATATGCTCCTCAAAGGGCCCCTAGTATAATAAAATAAGAGTTCTAGTTACCTTCCTTACCTCCCCTGGGCATCCTTTCGCTGTTCCACTGTCTCCAGCTTCCTCTTCTTTGGCTGATGTCACGTGTTCCGGGAGTCACACTGAGACCTGTGATTGGGATGTTATAACGCCAGTGAGCCCCATGAAACTGTTGAGGCCCAGTCACAGGCCTCAACAGTGACCCCCTTCCCCCAGGGATGAGCGACATCAACCGTAAGCTGGAAATGGCCAGGAGATGATGCCAGACTCCCAGGAGAGGGGAGTAGAAATGTTTGTTAATGTTACTCACCTTTCCTGGGCAGGCTTTTATTGGAAAGGGACCCAGTGGCACATGACACAACACCAGGCCCCATCCCTTAGTGATGTGGCCGGGGCCCTGCCTGGGTCCATCAGAGGATCTTACGGTCCTCCAGTGGGCCAGTCCAATGCTGGCCTCGAGACTGGTTTCTACTGGGCCCTGGACCTTAGTGGGCCTCTGCTACTTTTTAGTTTTAACCCTTTTCCGTCAACAACATTTTTTGATTTTCGTTTTTGACTCCCCCCTTCCAAACCCCATAACTTTTTTATTTCTCCGCTCTCAGAGCCATATGAGGTCTTAATATTTGAGGGACAAATTTTTCTTCATGATGCCACCATTATAGATTCTGTACAATGTACTGGGAAGCCGGAAAAAAATTCAGACATATACCCCATACAGTGATATACATGTGCCCCCTCCATATACAGTGACAGACCCATGTACCCATATATATAATGGTAGACATATACCCCCATACATTGATATACATGTGTCCCCTCCATATACAGTGATAGACCCATGTACCCATATATATAATGGCAGACATATCCCCCCATACAGTGATATACATGTTCCCCCTCCATATACAGTGACAGACCCATGTACCAATATATATAATGGCAGACATATCCCCCATACAGTGATATACATGTGCCCCCTCCATATACAGTGACAGACCCATGTACCCATATATATATAATGGCAGACATATACCCCCATACAGAGATATACATGTGCCCCCTCCATATACAGTGACAGACCCATGTACCCATATATATAATGGCAGACATATACCCCCATACAGTGATATACATGTGCCCCCTCCATATACAGTGACAGACCCATGTACCCATATATATAATGGCAGACATATCCCCCATACAGTGATATACATGTGCCCCCTCCATATACAGTGACAGACCCATGTACCCATATATATAATGGCAGACATATACCCCCATACAGTGATATACATGTGCCCCCTCCATATACAGTGACAGACCCATGTACCCATATATATATAATGGCAGACATATACCCCCATACAGTGATATACATGTGCCCCCTCCATATACAGTGACAGACCCATGTACCCATATATATATAATGGCAGACATATACCCCCATACAGTGATATACATGTGCCCCCTCCATATACAGTGACAGACCCATGTACCCATATATATATATATATATATATATATATATACTGTATAATGGCAGACATATACCCCCATACAGTGATATACATGTGCTCCCTCCATATACAATGACAGACCCATGTACCCATATATATAATGGCAGACATATCCCCCATACAGTGATATACATGTGCCCCCTCCATATACAGTGACAGACCCATGTACCCATATATATATATATAATGGCAGACATATACCCCCATACAGTGATATACATGTGCCCCCTCCATATACAGTGACAGACCCATGTACCCATATATATATATAATGGCAGACATATCCCCCCATACAGTGATATACATGTGCCCCCTCCATATACAATGACAGACCCATGTACCCATATATATAATGGCAGACATATACCTCCATACAGTGATATACATGTGCCCCCTCCATATACAGTGACAGACCCATGTACCCATATATATATAATGGCAGACATATCCCCCCATACAGTGATATACATGTGCCCCCTCCATATACAATGACAGACCCATGTACCCATATATATAATGGCAGACATATCCCCCCATACAGTGATATACATGTGCCCCCTCCATATACAATGACAGACCCATGTACCCATATATATAATGGCAGACATATACCCCCATACAGTGATATACATGTGCCCCCTCCATATACAGTGACAGGACCATGTACCCATATATATAATGGCAGACATATCCCCCCATACAGTGATATACATGTGCCCCCTCCATATACAATGACAGACCCATGTACCCATATATATAATGGCAGACATATACCTCCATACAGTGATATACATGTGCCCCCTCCATATACAGTGACAGGACCATGTACCCATATATATAATGGCAGACATATACCCCCATACAGTGATATACATGTGCCCCCTCCATATACAGTGAGAGACCCATGTATCTATATATATAATGGCAGACATATACCCCCATACAGAGATATACATGTGCCCCCTCCATATACAATGACAGACCCATGTACCCATATATATAATGGCAGACATATCCCCCCATACAGTGATATACATGTGCCCCCTCCATATACAGTGAGAGACCCATGTATCTATATATATAATGGCAGACATATACCGCCATACAGTGATATACATGTGTCCCCTCCATATACAGTGAGAGACCCATGTATCTATATATATAATGGCAGACATATACCCCCATACAGTGATATACATGTGCCCCCTCCATATACAATGACAGACCCATGTACCCATATATATAATGGCAGACATATCCCCCCATACAGTGATATACATGTGCCCCCTCCATATACAGTGACAGACCCATGTACCCATATATATATAATGGCAGACATATACTGCCATACAGTGATATACATGTGCCCCCTCCATATACAGTGACAGACCCATGTACCCATATATATATAATGGCAGACATATACCCCCATACAGTGATATACATGTGCCCCCTCCATATACAGTGAGAGACCCATGTATCTATATATATAATGGCAGACATATACCCCCATACAGTGATATACATGTGCCCCCTCCATATACAATGACAGACCCATGTACCCATATATATATAATGGCAGACATATCCCCCCATACAGTGATATACATGTGCCCCCTCCATATACAGTGACAGACCCATGTACCCATATATATAATGGCAGACATATACCCCCATACAGTGATATACATGTGCCCCCTTCATATACAGTGACAGACCCATGTATCTATATATATAATGGCAGACATATACCCCCATACAGTGATATACATGTGCCCCCTCCATATACAGTGACAGGACCATGTACCCATATATATAATGGCAGACATATACCCCATACAGTGATATACATGTGCCCCCTCCATATACAGTGACAGACCCATGTACCCATATATATAATGGCAGACATATACCCCCATACAGTGATATACATGTGCCCCCCTCCATATACAGTGACAGACCCATGTACCCATATATATATAATGGCAGACATATAGCCCCATACAGTGATATACATGTGCCCCCTCCATATACAGTGACAGACCCAGGTACCCATATATATAATGGAAGACATATACCCCCATACAGTGATATACATGTGCCCCCTCCATATACAGTGACAGACCCATGTACCCATATATATAATGGCAGACATATACCCCCATACAGTGATATACATGTGCCCCCTCCATATACAGTGACAGACCCATGTACCCATATATATAATGGCAGACATATACCCCCATACAGTGATATACATGTGCCCCCTCCATATACAGTGACAGTCCCATGTACCCATATATATAATGGTAGACATATACTGCCATACAGTGATATTGTTAAATATTATATATTTACAATATTCTCTAGCAGACATGGGGTTAACACTCTACTGACATCATATCTGTTGTATTTTGGGTACATGGGTGCGGTTAGAGTGCACCATAGTAGAAATCTCCTTACATAGCTACAAGATGGAAGGTAACACCCACTCTCATGAACATAAATGAGTGACAGACACACACGTCGTCGTCGTCATCCATGAGGGGAATCCATGGGGAATCTATGGCAGGTCTGTCTGCCATCCCTCTCTGTCATCCTGGACAAGATGTCGTGAATATCCCAGATGACCAGACCAGATGACAAGCATGAACCAAGCTGTAACTACAAGATATCCAGATGATTTAACTTCTCTGAAGATGTAAGCTATTGACAATTGACTGATATTTGTGTTATTTGGACATTTTCCCTGTTCCTGTGTTTTCCTTCAAGATATTAATAAACCTCTACACTGATTTATAACAAGCTGACTTCTTCCTATCGTGGATAAGGCCTACAACACGTGACATAAGTCTATCCCACAATTTCAAGGCCAGGTACGGATATTTAACAGTGGACACAAGTCTCACCGGCAAATACAAGATATTTAACAGATATACATGTGCCCCCTCCATATACAGTGAAAAACCCATGTACCCATATATATATAATGGCAGACATATACCCCCATACAGTGATATACATGTGTCCCCTCCATATACAGTGACAGACCCATGTATCCATATATATAATGGCAGACATATACCGCCATACAGTGATATACATGTGCCCCCTCCATATACAGTGACAGACCCATGTACCCATATATATAATGGCAGACATATCCCCCCATACAGTGATATACATGTGCCCCCTCCATATACAGTGACAGACCCATGTACCCATATATATAATGGCAGACATATACCCCCATACAGTGATATACATGTGCCCCCTCCATATACAGTGACAGACCCATGTACCCATATATATAATGGCAGACATATACCGCCATACAGTGATATACATGTGCCCCCTCCATATACAGTGACAGACCCATGTACCCATATATATAATGGCAGACATATACCGCCATACAGTGATATACATGTGCCCCCTCCATATACAGTGACAGACCCATGTACCCATATATATAATGGCAGACATATACCCCCATACAGTGATATCCATGTGCCCCCTCCATATACAGTGACAGCCCCATGTACCCATATATATAATGGCAGACACATTGTACAGCGCTGCGGAATATGTTGGCGCTAAATCAAATCAAATAAAAAAAGCTTTATTGGCACGTCTGAATAGATATTTGGCATTGCCAAAGCTAGTAAAGTGGGGGGGGGGGGGGAGTTGGACTCGGGTGGGTGAGTGGTGGGGGTGGGGTGGGTGGTTTGGGGTATAACAGTCCATGGAGTTTCATCTTCCTCTTCGTTGGTGACTGCTATATGGGGAGGGTGGGGTGGGGTGGGGTGGGGCGGGTGTATTGGGATAAATATAACAGTCCGTGGAGTCTCGTCTTCCTCTTATTTGGTGACAGCTGGACACGTATTGGGCAGCGATCTCCACAGTGGCCTCTTCTTCTCCCAGTAGGATGTAGAGTTTCCTCTTCTCGTCTGCAGATATGAAGTCTGGGATGTGGGCAGAGAGTCTTTGGTAGTAGACGGCCCTCACAGCTGAGTATTTGGTGCAGTGTAGCAGGAAGTGGGTCTCGTCTTCTAGGGCCCCCTGGTCACAGTGCTGGCACAGTCTCTTCTCCCGTGGCTTGTACGTCTGCCTGTATCGCCCCGTCTCTATCTCTAGGTTGTGGGCGCTCAGTCTGTACCGGCTCAGGGTCTGTCTGTGCTTGGGGTGGCGTATTCTCTCCAGGTAGGTGGCCATGGTGTAGTCCCTTTGTAGGGATTGGTACACGGTGAGTTTCTTGGAGTTATTTATTTCGTTTCTCCATTCTTCAATGTACCGCTCTCTGTTTGCCTCTGTGGTCGCCTTTATTTCGGCCTTGGTTATCATCTGTTGGTGTTTTTGGTTTGGTGGTTGTCTGCTGTTGTTTGGTTGGTGGGTGTCTGGCGCTATAGACATAACCTGTATTATTATTATTATTATTATTATTATTATTATTATTATTATTATTATTATTAGGCTATTTCCTATACAAGCTGTGGGGCGGCTCATGCTCGGTGTCATGCTTACTACAGCTCAGGCTGCGGCCTAGTACAGGACAGCAGGGGCTCATCAGAATCTCAGGACTGATCACATCATGAGATCACAGTGTCACACTTCCATCACTCGGCTTGTCACAGTCATTCCATGGAAACCAGGACCAGTAAGGCGGCCATTTTCAGCCCACAAGATCAAGCAATCGCTCCATCAAGATCTCCAGTACTGAGGTGTCCTGCTTGTGAGGAGGGAGGAGGAGGGAGAAGTCTGTCCAGGAACAGCCGAGCCTTGACCAGAAGGACGTCACAGTTACTGCAGGATTTAGGAGGAGCAGGAAGTCTCCATTTGTGTCTGGAGGATCCATGCAAGACAGGTGAGAGCTGGGGTAGAGGTCACCTGTCCCCTCACTGGGTTACCCAGGGCTCAGTTGGGCGGCCCATGGATTATATTGGGGGCAGTCTAATGACTTCTGCCCCTGTAGCCATGACAGTGGGGTGCGGGCGGGTAATTATTAGGGGGAGCGAGAGAGGCCGTCCTCAGGACCTTAGTGGTCCTCAGAGGGGGAGGATCGGTCAGGGACACTGTCCTGCTTATTGGGCAACAAAGGGGAACAGGAAGGAGGGAATGGGGGCAATTACCAATATGTGAGCCTGGGTCTGTCACTGTATATGGAGGGGGCACATGCATATCACTGTATGGGGGTATATGTCTGCCATTATATATATGGGTACATGGGTCTGTCACTGTATATGGAGGGGGTACATGTATATCACTGTATGGGGGATATGTCTGCCATTATATATATGGGTACATGGGTCTGTCACTGTATATGGAGGGGGCACATGTATATCACTGTATGGGGGTATATGTCTGCCATTATATATATGGGTACATGGGTCTGTCACTGTATATGGAGTGGGCACATGTATATCACTGTATGGGGGTATATGTCTGCCATTATATATATGGGTACATGGGTCTGTCACTGTATATGGAGGGGGCACATGTATATCACTGTATGGCGGTATATGTCTGCCATTATATATATGGGTACATGGGTCTGTCACTGTATATGGAGGGGGCACATGTATATCACTGTATGGCGGTATATGTCTGCCATTATATATATGGGTACATGGGTCTGTCACTGTATATGGAGGGGGCACATGTATATCACTGTATGGGGGTATATGTCTGCCATTATATATATGGGTACATGGGTCTGTCACTGTATATGGAGCGGGCACATGTATATCACTGTATGGCGGTATATGTCTGCCATTATATATATGGGTACATGGGACTGTCACTGTATATGGAGGGGGCACATGTATATCACTGTATGGCGGTATATGTCTGCCATTATATATATGGGTACATGGGTCTGTCACTGTATATGGAGGGGGCACATGTATATCACTGTATGGGGGTATATGTCTGCCATTATATATATGGGTACATGGGTCTGTCACTGTATATGGAGGGGGCACATGTATATCACTGTATGGGGGGATATGTCTGCCATTATATATATTGGTACATGGGTCTGTCACTGTATATGGAGGGGGCACATGTATATCACTGTATGGGGGTATATGTCTGCCATTATATATATGGGTACATGGGTCTGTCACTGTATATGGAGGGGGCACATGTATATCACTGTATGGGGGGATATGTCTGCCATTATATATATATATGGGTACATGGGTCTGTCACTGTATATGGAGGGGGCACATGTATATCACTGTATGGGGGGATATGTCTGCCATTATATATATGGGTACATGGGACTGTCACTGTATATGGAGGGGGCACATGTATATCACTGTATGGGGGGATATGTCTGCCATTATATATATGGGTACATGGGACTGTCACTGTATATGGAGGGGGCAGATGTATATCACTGTATGGCGGTATATGTCTGCCATTATATATATGGGTACATGGGTCTGTCACTGTATATGGAGGGGGCACATGTATATCACTGTATGGGGGTATATGTCTTCCATTATATATATGTGTACATGGGTCTGTCACTGTATATGGAGGGGGCACATGTATATCACTGTATGGGGGGATATGTCTGCCATTATATATATGGGTACATGGGACTGTCACTGTATATGGAGGGGGCACATGTATATCACTGTATGGCGGTATATGTCTGCCATTATATATATGGGTACATGGTCTGTCACTGTATATGGAGGGGGCACATGTATATCACTGTATGGGGGTATATGTCTGCCATTATATATATGGGTACATGGGTCTGTCACTGTATATGGAGGGGGCACATGTATATCACTGTATGGGGGGATATGTCTGCCATTATATATATGGGTACATGGGTCTGTCACTGTATATGGAGGGGGCACATGTATATCACTGTATGGGGGTATATGTCTGCCATTATATATATGGGTACATGGGTCTGTCACTGTATATGGAGGGGGCACATGTATATCACTGTATGGGGGGATATGTCTGCCATTATATATATATATATATGGGTACATGGGTCTGTCACTGTATATGGAGGGGGCACATGTATATCACTGTATGGCGGTATATGTCTGCCATTATATATATGGGTACATGGGTCTGTCACTGTATATGGAGGGGGCACATGTATATCACTGTATGGCGGTATATGTCTGCCATTATATATATGGGTACATGGGTCTGTCACTGTATATGGAGGGGGCACATGTATATCACTGTATGGGGGTATATGTCTGCCATTATATATATGGGTACATGGGTCTGTCACTGTATATGGAGGGGGCACATGTATATCACTGTATGGGGGGATATGTCTGCCATTATATATATGGGTACATGGGTCTGTCACTGTATATGGAGGGGGCACATGTATATCACTGTATGGGGGTATATGTCTGCCATTATATATATGGGTACATGGGTCTGTCACTGTATATGGAGGGGGCACATGTATATCACTGTATGGGGGGATATGTCTGCCATTATATATATATATGGGTACATGGGTCTGTCACTGTATATGGAGGGGGCACATGTATATCACTGTATGGCGGTATATGTCTGCCATTATATATATGGGTACATGGGTCTGTCACTGTATATGGAGGGGCACATGTATATCACTGTATGGGGGGATATGTCTGCCATTATATATATGGGTACATGGGTCTGTCACTGTATATGGAGGGGGCACATGTATATCACTGTATGGGGTATATGTCTGCCATTATATATATGGGTACATGGGTCTGTCACTGTATATGGAGGGGGCACATGTATATCACTGTATGGCGGTATATGTCTGCCATTATATATATATATATATATATATATATATATATATATATATATATATATATATGGGTACATTGGCCTGTCACTGTATATGGAGGGGGCACATGTATATCACTGTATGGGGGTATATGTCTGCCATTATATATATGGGTGCATGTATCTGTCACTGTATATGGAGGGAGCACATGTATATCACTGTATGAGGGTATATGTCTGCTATTATATATATGGGTACATGGGACTGGCACTGTACATGGAGGGGGCACATGTATATCACTGTATGGCGGTATATGTCTGCCATTATATGTATAGGTACATGGGTCTGTCACTGTATATGGAGGGGGCACATGTATATTACTGTATGGGGGTATATGTCTGCCATTATATATTTGGGTACATGGGACTGTCACTGTATATGGAGGGGGCACATATATATACCCCACTGACCTTATATCGTCCTTCTTTTACAGGTGCTTGGACTAGAATGAAGAAATGGCGATAATACTGAGAACACAAAGATCGGCATCAACAAGAAGGGAAGAATGGGGGGGCCCCCACGGAGCTGAATAGCTCTGGGGGACTCATGGTAGTGTGGTTCCAGCATAAGGTTTAATACTTTTATAATAAAATCTTATATTTCTCCTCAGGGAAGTGAGGTACAGTTTTTTACAGTATTGAAGGAAAGGGTTAATATTCCCGCCAAAATTTGAATTCACCTCAAGTAAGAAAGTAGGGTAAAGGTGAACTCTGATCAGCTGATGAGACCTTCTAGAATCTTCGAAATGGGCGTGGCTAGAGATCAGCTGATTCAGGTCTCATCAGCTGATTGGATTTTGACTTTTTTGTAGCGGGAAATTTAAATATAAATACCTGCTATATCAGCTGTTCGGGTCATTCGTGAAGAAAATTCTACAATCAAGCCATGGAAGATCTCCTGCACCAGCTTCTGAGGAGAGCGGAGTCCGCCGGCGGTGAGCAGTGGCTGAGGCGCTGCCTCAGTGAAGGAGCGGCGGCAGCGGGAGCTGAAGAAGGAGCGGCGAGGGAAGATGAAGATGCGGAGGAGGGAGCCGAAGAGCTTGCCACGGCAGGAGCTGAAGACCCGAGGGAAGACGAGGCCGACATCCTCTCTGTCGGAGTTCCGGAGGAAGAGGAAGCGGCGCTGCTGGGTGACGTCTCCGGTGTGGTTGAAGGGAGGGGGAGCGAGGAGGCGTGGCGCCCGGCTAGCAAAAGAGCTAGAAAGAGCCGGCGCGCATACACGCCTCCCCCTCCTTCCCAGAGCCGCAGCGGGGGAGGAGCTCGGCGCCGTCAAAGCAGGGCGGCCGGCAGTGGTAAGCCGGCGTCTGAAGCAGCAGGGTGGTGGGCGGTCCTTCCGCCGCCCGAAGAAGACAGAGGCGGGGCATCCAGACACACCGCAGACGACGCAGCTTCAAGGAGGCAGAAGAGCCTACAACGTGGGCAGCGGCCTGAAGAGAGAAGCAGGACAGGCCAGAGGACCTCAGCTGGGGAGCAGAGACAAGCAGCAGCGACAGGCAGCAGAGGTGAAGGGTCCAGTGCTTCACAGACGGGTGAGAGCCAATCCATGTTGTCTGTCCCTATTAATAATGATATGTTTATGCATTTCTTTTCATTTATGAATAGTTTTGTTAATATGTCAAGAAATGTTAATGCTGTGAATAATGAATGTCTTCCCAGTGCATCGGCGTCCGTTACTTCCAGGCCCACTTTACCAGATTCCCCGGTGTTGGGGACGGGCAGTGGAGTAAAAGAGGCATGCGCAAAGGAAGTTATACCTAATATAGAAAGTAATGCAGCACTAAATGATTTTAATCCTTTATTGTATAATGTATGGTGTCCTGGCGCACCGGTGTCGGCTACTTCAACGCCCATTTCGAATCGTCTCCCAGTATTGGAGAAGGGCAGCGGAGTGGCCGAGACGTGCGCAAAGGAGGCCATTTCATGTGAACTTTCTCCATTAGGATTTCATTTAAGTAACACAATAAAAGAAAAAATATGGAAATTAGAGTTTGTTGACATTTTATCTTTGTTGCCCTCAGCAAGAGAATCAATCTTGCGCGGGGACAAGAAAGATGAAAAAGACGAGGAGCGTAAGCGTGTTGCTCCCCGTTCGTTTAATAACTGGCTTCAGGGTTTCTGTATTTACTCTGCTGTCTTGGGTGAGAAATTTCCAAACATATGTAGTGGTTTGTTCCAGCACGTCGACATCGTGCTGGAAGCTTACAGGAATTTTGGAGGTTCTGCATGGTTCGCTTATGACGAGATGTTTCGTCAGAAACTTGCAGTTCATCCAAGCTTAAAATGGGGAGTTAAGGACGTTGGTTTGTGGATCAATTTGATGATTCCACAGAGGACGTCTCAGCCAGTGAAGTCAGGTAATGCATCGCAGACACCTTTTAAAAAGGGAGTTTGTTTTGCTTTCAACGACTCTACTTGCAAATGGGCAAATAACTGTCGATACAAACACGAGTGTTCGTTTTGTTCAGGCACTCATCCAGTATCAAAATGTTTCAAAAGGATGCAGGCTGGTCAACAGCAACCAAGTACTAGGGAGTTGTTGTCCAAAAGCATCGACTCCGGTGAAGCTGGAAAAAATGCTCCCCTGGTTAAGCAATTATCCAGACAAGCGGAAAGCTGAATTGTTAATGGTTGGTTTTTCAAAAGGGTTCTTTGTTCTGGAGTTTAGAGGCTTAGGTTGTAAATGTTATAATAATTTAAAATCAGTTGATAAGTTTACAGACATAGTTCGTGATAAGTTACTAAAAGAGGTTCAGGCTGGTAGAATCGCTGGACCTTTTGTTAACCCTCCTTTTACTAACTTTAGGATTTCCCCCTTGGGAATTGTCCCTAAGAGGGAAGTTGGAGCTTACAGGTTGATACATCATTTATCGTATCCTCCAGGGGATTCGTTGAACGATGAAGTCGACAGCTCCTTAGCATCTGTGAAGTACGCTTCATTTGATGATGTCGTGCCTCTGTTAAAAAAAAGCTGGACAGGGTGCACTGTTGGCTAAGGCAGATATAAAGTCTGCATTTCGTTTGTTACCGGTTGATCCAAAAGGTTATAGTTCGTTGGGTTTGTTTTTTGATGGTTTCTTCTTTTATGACATGATGTTACCCATGGGTTTTTCTTTATCTTGTTTTTATTTCAAATTATTTTCTAGTTTCTTACATTGGGTAGTTAGTAGTTTGGTTAATGGGGGCGTCCTCCATTATTTGGACGACTTTCTCTTTATTGGTGATGCTGAATCACAGTTGTGTTTGGACCTTCTTACCAAGTTCATTGAGATTTGTGAGCTTTTTGGTGTACCACTTGCTTTGGATAAAACAGTCTACCCTTGTAATGAATTAGAATTTTTGGGTATAGTTATTGATACGATTAGAATGGAATTTAGACTACCGTCGGATAAATTATTGAGATTAAAGGTAGCAATTATTGAAATGCTTGCAAAAAATAAGACAACACTGAAAGAAATGCAGTCGTTGCTAGGTTTAATGAACTTTGCCACTCGTGTTATGCCCATGGGTAGGGTTTTCTGCAAAAGTCTGTATCATTCCACAAAAGGGTTAAAATCACCTAGGAGTCACATAAGGTTAACAAGAGCACTTAAGGATGATTTAGGTATATGGTTGGAATTCTTAGATCAATACAATGGTAAAAGTTGCTTTCAAGATGATTTTCAATCAGCTGAATCTTTAAATTTATTTACTGATGCAGCAGGCAGTGTAGGATATGGAGCATTTTTTCAGAATCAATGGTCTGGTGAATGTTGGCCATTGTCTTGGATATCGAATAACATAACAAAGAATATAGTTGTGTTAGAACTTTTCCCTGTGGTAGTAGCGGTGGTGATTTGGGGTAAGGAATTTAAAAACAAAAGAATTTTATTACATACTGACAATAAAGGTGTTTTGTTTGCGATTAACACGCTTTCCTCCAAGTGCGTTTTTACTTCACGGTTACTTAGGCATTTAGTTTTAATTTGTCTTAAATTTAACATATGGATTAAAGCCAAATATTTGGAAGGCAAGAAAAATTTAATAGCTGATGCCATTTCTCGCCGTCAGTGGGAAAATTTCAAGATCTTGGCACCGGAAGCGGTTTCAAAGGGAACACCTTGCCCCAATCATTTGTGGGATCTGATTTGGGATCAATAATAGGTAATATCAGAAATTCAGTTAGTACTCGTACTTGGTCTGAATATGCTGCTGCTTGGAAAGAGTGGTCTTTGTTTTGTGATTCAAATAAAGTCAGTTGCTGGCACGCGGATACAAGTTTTAAATTGTTCTTTGTTAATAGCTTGTGTGAAAAAGGAAAAGCGGTATCCACAGTGTTGAAATATATTTCAGGTATTTCATTTTTCTTGAAACTAAATGGTGAAGATCCATTGTTAAGTCTTTTTCCTATCAAGCAGTTGGTAAAAGGGTACGGAAGGAAGCTTTCCAGACCAGATAATAGAAGACCGATATCCTTTAAAATTTTATGTGATTTATGCGATATTTTACCTCAGGTTTGTAAAGATAACTTTGAGACATGTCTATTTAAAACAGCTTTTGTTGTAGCTTTCTTCGCCGCACTAAGGATAGGTGAGTTGGTTGCTTACAATACTCATGCTATTTCGCCTCTACTAATTTCAGATGTACAAGTGCGCCAGAATGATATTAATATTTTAATAAGGAAATCTAAAATGGACCAAGCAGGTAGAGGTCAGTCATTAACTTTGTCGTGTCTACAGGATATGAAAGTTTGCCCGGTACATATTGTTCGCTCCTGGTTAGAGATAAGACCAAGTAGTCCCGGTGCCTTCCTAATACATTCTAATTTAAAACCCCTCACTAAATTTCAATTTTCAGCGTTATTAAAAAAATCACTAGCGGCATTAGGCCTGTCTGAATTCAGGTTTACTACACATTCGTTTAGGATAGGAGCGGCTACTGAAGCAGCTAATGCAGGGATTGATGAGTCAATCATAAAAAGAATAGGCCGGTGGAATTCAAAAAGATGTAAATTGTATATTCGCCCTGAGCTGTATGTCAAATAATTAATTGTATTTCTCTTAAATAGGTGCCTTATTGACCGTCTGGATCTTAGGGCACTCTTTTATCTTTTGGGCAAAGGAACGAGCTTCAAGAAGAAGCTATTCAGCGAATCTGGCATTCTCAAAGGAACTTTCTATCTATTGGCATGGTATTAGGGGTTTGAAATGGAAGAGTATTGTTGAAGAAGTTAAATTATTGTTGAATGTTTTCCCATTTCCTGATTTAGTAATAATCCATTGTGGTGGTAACGATGTAGCCAAGGTTCGAACTGCGACATTGCTCTGGGAGATGAGACGTGATTTAGCCATAATTAAGTGCCTGTTACCTCAGGCTGTCTTAGTTTTTTCCGAGATTATTCCTCGTCTAGTTTGGAGTGGAAAAACAGGGAAGTTTTATGATAAAATAAGAAAGAGAATAAACAGAGCAATGTCGCGGTTTATGCCTAGTTTAAATGGTTTCTCTTACAGGCACACAGACCTGGAGGGTCTTTTGGTAGGTATGTACAGAGTTGATGGTATACATTTATCGGAAATAGGGAATGATATCTTCAATGTAGGATTACAGAATATTATTGATAGGTGGCTACGGTGTTTTGGAGGTGCCAGGAATTTTTAATTCCTGGCCTGTGGGTTAGTCGATCAGCTTTGGCTGATTGGACTTGGTTTTATTGTCTTTATTGAGAAGTTGAATTTATGGATTTGGTTATTTTAAAATTATTTATTTATTAATTATTTATTTATTCAGTTATTTAATTATTTATTGATTAAATTATTTATTGTTATTTGTTAACCTTAAATAAACACCGTGGCCAATTAACATCCACAAATGAAATTTCAGTTGTCTTGTGTTTTTATTTCAATAAGTTAGACATATTTTAATTAAATTTATATTTATGGGTTTTAAGTTATATTTTATTTATGCATATTGGGACCTATACTGCCATGGGGGGGCCCCCACGGAGCTGAATAGCTCTGGGGGACTCATGGTAGTGTGGTTCCAGCATAAGGTTTAATACTTTTATAATAAAATCTTATATTTCTCCTCAGGGAAGTGAGGTACAGTTTTTTACAGTATTGAAAGAAAGGGTTAATATTCCCGCCAAAATTTGAATTCACCTCAAGTAAGAAAGTAGGGTAAAGGTGAACTCTGATCAGCTGATGAGACCTTCTAGAATCTTCGAAATGGGCGTGGCTAGAGATCAGCTGATTCAGGTCTCATCAGCTGATTGGATTTTGACTTTTTTGTGGCGGGAAATTTAAATATAAATACCTGCTATATCAGCTGTTCGGGTCATTCGTGAAGAAAATTCTACAATCAAGCCCCCGCCCTCCCTCCCAAGGAACGAGTTTCTTCAAGATAAATGTCATGGTGTTTGTTTGAAGGTGGTTAGTCGATCAGCTTTGGCTGATTGGACTTGGTTTTATTGTCTTTATTGAGAAGTTGAATTTATGGATTTGGTTATTTTAAAATTATTTATTTATTAATTATTTATTTATTCAGTTATTTAATTATTTATTGATTAAATTATTTATTGTTATTTGTTAACCTTAAATAAACACCGTGGCCAATTAACATCCACAAATGAAATTTCAGTTGTCTTGTGTTTTTATTTCAATAAGTTAGACATATTTTAATTAAATTTATATTTATGGGTTTTAAGTTATATTTTATTTATGCATATTGGGACCTATACTGCCATGTATATCTGTAACTGTGCCATTACTGAATGTGCATATGGAATCATGTACCCCGTGACTTGTACATAGCCAAACATGTACAGTCCTATGAAAAAGTTTGGGCACCCCTATTAATCTTAATCATTTTTAGTTCTAAATATTTTGGTGTTTGCAGCAGCCATTTCAGTTTTATATATCTAATAACTGATGGACACAGTAATATTTCAGGATTGAAATGAGGTTTATTGTACTAACAGAAAATGTGCAATATGATTTAAACCAAAATTTGACCAGTGCAAAATTATGGGCACCTCAACAGAAAAGTGACATTAATATTTAGTAGATCCTCCTTTTGCAAAGATAACAGCCTCTAGTCGCTTCCTGTAGCTTTTAATCAGTTCCTGGATCCTGGATAAAGGTATTTTGGACCATTCCTCTTTACAAAACAATTCAAGTTCAGTTAAGTTTGATGGTCGCCGAGCATGGACAGCCCGCTTCACATCATCAAACAGATGTTCAATGATATTCAGTTCTGGGGACTGGGATGGCCATTCCAGAACATTGTAATTGTTCCTCTGCATGAATGCCTGAGGATTTGGAGCGGTGTTTTGGATCATTGTCTTGCTGAAATATCCATCCCCGGCGTAACTTCAACTTTGTCACTGATTCTTGAACATTATTCTCAAGAATCTGCTGGTACTGAGTGGAATTCATGCGGCCCTCAACTTTAACAAGATTCCCGGTGCCGGCATTGGCCACACAGCCCCAAAGCATGATGGAACCTCCACCAAATTTTACAGTGGGTAGCATGTGTTTTTCTTGGAATGCTGTTTTTTTTTGGACGCCATGCATAACGCCTTTTTGTATGACCAAACAACTCAATCTTTGTTTCAACAGTCCACAGGCTTGTCCAAATGTGCTTTTACATACCTCAGGTGACTCTGTTTGTGGCGTGGTTGCAGAAACAGCTTCTTTCTCATCAATCTCCCATACAGCTTCTCCTTGTGCAAAGTGCGCTGTATTGTTGATCGATGCACAGTGACACCATCTGCAGCAAGATGATGCTGCAGCTCTTTGGAGGTGGTCTGTGGATTGTCCTTGACTGTTCTCACCATTCTTCTTCTCTGCCTTTCTGATATTTTTCTTGGCCTGCCACTTCTGGGCTTAACAAGAACTGTCCCTGTGGTCTTCCATTTCCTTACTATGTTCCTCACAGTTGAAACTGACAGGTTAAATCTCTGAGACAACTTTTTGTATTCTGCCCATGAACAACTATGTTGAACAATCTTTGTTTTCAGATCATTTGAAGCGGGCTGCCCATGCTCGGTGACCATCAAACTTAACTGAACTTGAATTGTTTTGTAAAGAGGACTGGTCCTAAATACCTTCATCCAGGATCCAGGAACTGATTAAAAGCTACAGGAAGTGACTAGAGGCTGTTATCTCTGCAAAAGGAGGATCTACTAAATATTAATGTCACTTTTCTGTTGAGGTGCCCATACTTTTGCACCGGTCAAATTTTGGTTTAATGCATATTGCACATTTTCTGTTAGTACAATAAACCTCATTTCAATCCTGAAATATTACTGTGTCCATCAGTTATTAGATATATCAAACTGAAATGGCTGCTGCAAACACCAAAATATTTAGAACTAAAAATGATTAAAATTAATAGGGGGGCCCAAACTTTTTCATAGGACTGTAACTCCGTGACTTACATGATTGGCTATTTACAAATCACGGGGTTACATGATTGGCTATTTACAAATCACGGGGTTACATGATTGGCTATGTACAAGTCATAGCCAATCATGTAACCCCGTGACTTGTACATAGCCAATCATGTAACCCCGTGCCTTACATGATTGGCTATTTACAAATATAATGATATATGTGTATACTTAGAGACTGGTCTGGGATGTTACCATATAGGCCCGAAGCCTGTGCTAGTAGTACCATATAGACCCGAAGCCTGTTCTAGTAGTACCATATAGGCTCGAAGCCTGTGCTAGTAGTACCATATATGCCCGAATCCTTTGCTAGTAGTACCATATAGGCCCGAAGCCTGTGCTAGTAGTACCATATAGGCCCGGAGTCTGTGCTAGTAGTACCATATAGGCCCAAAGCCTGTGCTAGTAGTACCATATAGGCCCGAAGCCTGTGCTAGTAGTACCATATAGGCCCGAAGCCTGTGCTAGTAGTACCATATAGGCCCGAAGTCTGTGCTAGTAGTACCATATAGGCCCGAAGCCTGTGCTAGTAGTACCATATAGGCCCGAAGCCTGTGCTAGTAGTACCATATAGACCCGAAGCCTATGCTAGTAGTAGTAGCCTGTTACTGCTAGCACAGGCTTTGGGCCTATATGGTAATATCTCAGACCACGTGACATCTGGGACATTACCATATAGGCCCAAAGCCTGCTAGGATAAAACATCCAATCCCAGAGAGGTAACACAGTTTATTATGTTTCCTCACCTCCCCTGGGGCTCCGATTATTATACTCGGGGGTCTGAAAAGAGTATAAGAGTATAATAATAATAGTTCATGAGTGAGCGACTGTGGGGCATAATAGTCGGTTGGGCAACTGTGGGGCATAATAGTCGGGTGGGCAACTGTGGGGCATAATAGTTGGGTGGGCAACTGTGGGGCATAATAGAGCTTGAAGGGTCTGCTGTGGCCCCTGTAACCTCTATTATGCCCTGCAGTCTATTGTGCCACTGTGTGGTATAATATAGGCTGCAGGAGCCACTGTGGGAGATATATATATATATATATATATATATATATATATATATATATATATATATACAGGGGTTGGGTGCATGGAGAAGTACATGTACTGCACCGACATGGCGTCAGGTCAGGGGCTGAGCTACAACCATAAGCTGCAGGTCGCAGCTGTGGTCGCAGCTGTCTGACCCCTTAGATCAGGGGTCTCAAACTCATGCGGCCCCCCGAACAATTTTGTGCGGCCCGCACAAGCCTAGGGACGCCGGATCCGAGTTGAATCCGGACTTTTCACCATTTTGCCCACAGGCAGTTTTATATACTGCCAGAAAGCTGACAGTGCGCTGAGTTCAGCGCACTGTTGGCTTTCCCGATCTGTGCCCGGTGTGAAGAGCTTACGGTCCGGTACCGTAGCTCTTCTATGGTCAGAAGGGAGTTTCTGACACTCAGTCAGAGACGTCCTTCTTCACAGCACAGCCAATCGCGCTGTGCTGTGAGAGCCGGGAGGAACGCCCCCCTCCATCTGCTTGCAGTACTCGTCCATAGACAAGCATTATCAGGGAGGGAGGGGGCGTTCCTCCCGGCTCTTACAGCACAGCGCGATAGGTGGTGGTGATATACCACAATGGGTGGTGGTGATATACCTTCATTCTTTTGTGAGCGACGTATTAGGGGGATCACGTGTTTCTAATGTAGCGGCATGCTGGTCCACTCTTCCCACTGTGTAGAGCGTTGTTAGTGGGTATATACTGGAGCACACAATGGGTGGTGGTGATATACCTTCATTCTTTTGTGAGCGACGTATTAGAGGGATCACATGTTTCTAATGTAGCGGCATGCTGGTCCACTCTTCCCACTGTGTAGAGCGTTGTTAGTGGGTATATACTGGAGCACACAATGGGTGGTGGTGATATACCTTCATTCTTTTGTGAGCGACGTATTAGGGGGATCACGTGTTTCTAATGTAGCGGCATGCTGGTCCACTCTTCCCACTGTGTAGAGCGTTGTTAGTGGGTATATACTGGAGCACACAATGGGTGGTGGTGATATACCTTCATTCTTTTGTGAGCGACGTATTAGAGGGATCACGTGTTTCTAATGTAGCGGCATGCTGGTCCACTCTTCCCACTGTGTAGAGCGTTGTTAGTGGGTATATACTGGAGCACACAATGGGTGGTGGTGATATACCTTCATTCTTTTGTGAGCGACGTATTACAGGGATCACGTGTTTCTAATGTAGCGGCATGCTGGTCCACTCTTCCCACTATGCAGGCTCCTGTATTCTTTATTTATCATTTATTTTTAGTATTTGTCAATGTTACTTTTATTTTTTAGCACTGTTGTAAGGGAATTGATAGATACTAAATAAGACTAAATATTGTCACGTTTTTTATCAGGTATATGAACTTGGAAATGCAGTGAATTACTCCAAATTTTTCAGCCCCCCCAAAAAAAACAAATGCAAGGTTTTTTTTTATCAGGTATATGAACTTGGAAATGCAGTGGATTGGATTGCATCTATCTCTGTGCAGTATATATGCCCCCACCTGGGTCCCCCTACCACGACCCCAACACCTACGAGGTCCTACAAAGGGAAGCCGCCCAATTCCAACCCAAATGCAGAGTACTAATATGCGGAGACCTGAATGCAAGGACAGGCACAGAGATAGACTACCTGCCCCCTGACGACAACCCACATATGCACGGTAGTGAGATCCACCACCCAGAACCCACACAGACAAGAAGAAACAGCCAAGACAGAATTGTCAACAAGAGCGGGAGACAACTGCTGAACATGTTCCGAAGCCTAGGACTGTACATAATGAACGGACGTATCAGAGGCGACTGCATAGGACGCTTCACACTAAACTCTCAAGTGGGCAACAGCGTGGTGGACTACGCCGTTACAGACGCAGACCTGTCAGACATTGAAGACTTCACAATCGCCCCTGACTCCCATCTATCAGACCACAACCAGATCCGACTATACATGAGAACCATGAACAAAACACCCACACATGAGCCCCAACAGTCCGGCCTCTACAACCTACCAAGACATTTCAAATGGGCCAACCACCAGGCCATAGAATATACCAACGCAACCAACCGACCCGAAATCAAGACACTGCTCACAAACTTCCATACAAACACCTATCAGCAAGACCAACAGGGAGTCACCAGAGCTGTGAAGGATCTCAAGTACATCCTACAGACCACAGAAGAACTAGCAGGCCTGAAACCAACCAAACCAATAAGACAAACCAACAAACAGTCCCACAAATGGTTCGACAGCGACTGCAGAGCACTACGCCAAACCCTAAGAACAGCCTCCAACCAAAAACACAGGGACCCCAACAACAAGGAGGTGAGGGAAGCCTACAACAATCTATGCAAGCAATACAAAGGCACCCTCAGAGAGAAGAAACAGAGGTACCTCTCCAACAAAATAGAGCAACTAGAGGACTCCCTCCAGGACAGCTCATTCTGGGAGACCTGGCTCCATATGGGCACAAAGCCCAAGAAAAACTCTCTCCACATCCAAAATGGCAATATCTGGCTCAACTACTTCAGAGGTCTCTACAAAAACATCCCAGAAGAAGAACTAACTCCAGAACAGCAACAGATAATCACCAAACTGAAGGACATGGAGAAAGTCATCAAAGACTTCCAGAACCCTCTGGACTCGCCAATCACCATAAAAGATATACAGGAAAGAATTGCCCTGCTGAAAGGAAAAAAGGCCAGTGGCCCTGACGGCATCCTACCAGAGATGATCAAATACAGCCCTCCAGCAATACACGTGGCACTGGCAAAGCTATTCACCCTCGTGCTCAATGCTGGACACTTCCCCAAAGACTGGAACAAAGGCCTCATAACCCCCATCTACAAGAATGGTGACCAATATGATCCCAACAACTACAGAGGGATCTGCGTCAGCAGCACGCTGGGGAAACTGTTCAACAGCATCATCAATAACAGAATCCTCACCTTCCTCACACAACACGGGGTCCTCAGCAAGAGCCAAGCAGGGTTCATGCCAAACCACCGCACCACAGACCATATCTACACCCTGCATAGCCTTATCAAGACGCACGTCCACAACACCAGAAGAGGCAAGAGATTCACCTGCTTCATAGACTTTAAGAAGGCGTTCAAATCAGTATGGCACCCAGGCAGTGCAGGAAACAGCCAGGAACACCGAAAACCAGTGCAGTGTGAAGGTGAATGGGAAAAGGACCGCATACTTCCAACAGGCCCGAGGGGTCAGACAAGGCTGTAGCCTGAGCCCAATGCTCTTCAACATCTACATCAATGAACTGGCTACAGCCCTGGAGGCCTCACCAACCCCAGGCCTCGCCCTGAACGACTGGGAGGTGAAGTTCCTACTATACGCCGACGACCTCCTACTCCTGGCCCCCACCGAGAAAGACCTCCAAGAAAGCCTGTCAGTGCTGGAAAAATTCAGCACCACATGGGCCCTACCCATCAACCAGAAGAAGACTAAAGTCATGGTATTTCAGAAGAAGGGCCACAATAAAGCCTCCACCACCCCACAATTCATACTGAACGGCTCCACACTGGAGAAAACCAACAGCTACACCTACCTGGGGCTAGAGCTCAGAAAATCAAGAAGCTTCAAAGCAGCAATTGAAACCCTGAAAGCAAAAGCCTGCAGAACCTTCGACGCCATCAGAAGACAACTGTACCACCTCAAACCACCGGTGAGGGTCTGGCTGAAGAAATTTGACGCTGTCATCTCCCCTATCCTTCTCTATGGCAGCGAGGTTTGGGGCCCAGCCACCTACCCAGACCAGTCAAAGTGGGATTCCAGCCCAACAGAGAACTTCCACCTGGAGTTCTGCAAATACCTGCTCCATGTCCATCGCAACACCTCCAACATGGCCTGCAGGGCAGAGCTAGGCAGACTCCCCCCTATGGCTCACCATACAGAAGAGGGCGCTAGCTTTCCAGGCACACATCCAGGGGAGCAAGCCCGACTCCTACCACCACCAAGCATGGCTAAGCCACCTGAGCAAACCAGACACCCACCAACCAAACAACAGCCAACCACCAAACCAAAAACACCAACAGATGATAACCAAGGCCAAAATAAAGGCGACCACAGAGGCAAACAGAGAGCGGTACATTGAAGAATGGAGAAACGAAATAAATAACTCCAAGAAACTCACCGTGTACCAATCCCTACAAAGGGACTACACCATGGCCACCTACCTGGAGAGAATACGCCACCGCAAACACAGACAGACCCTGAGCCGGTACAGACTGAGCGCCCACAACCTAGAGATAGAGACGGGACGATACAGGCAGACGTACAAGCCACGGGAGAACAGACTGTGCCAGCACTGTGACCAGGGGGCCCTAGAAGACGAGACCCACTTCCTGCTACACTGCACCAAATACTCAGCTGTGAGGGCCGGCTACTACCAAAGACTCTCTGCCCACATCCCAGACTTCATATCTGCAGACGAGAAGAGGAAACTCTACATCCTACTGGGAGAAGAAGAGGCCACTGTGGAGATCGCTGCCCAATACGTGTCCAGCTGTCACCAAATAAGAGGAAGATAAGACTCCATGGACTATTATATTTATCCCAATACACCCACCCCCACCCCACCTCCCCATATAGCGGTCACCAACTAAGAGGAAGATGAGACTCCACGGACTGTTATACCCCAAACCAACCGCCCCGCCCCACCCCATCTCCCCATATAGCAGTCACCAACTAAGAGGAAGACGAGACTCCATGGACTGTTATAACCCAAACCACCCCCCTCCACACCCACCACTCACCCACCCGAATCCAACTCCCCCCCCACACACACACACTTTACTAGCTTTGGCAATGCCAAATATCTATTCGGACGTGCCAATAAAGTTTTTCTTGATTTGATTTGATTTGCTTCAATTTTTCAGGCCCCCCCAAAATGCAAGGTTTTTATCAGGTATATGAAATTAAAAATGCAGTGAATTGCTTCAATTTTTCAGCCCCCCCTCCCAAATTCAAGATTTTTATCAGGTATATGAACCTGGAATTGCAGTGAATTGCTGCAATTTTTAAGGCCCCCCAAAAATGCAAGGTTTTTTTTATCAGGTATATCAACTTGGCAATGCAGTGGATTGCTTAAATTTTTCAGGCCCCCCAAAAAATTCATGGTTTCTACCAGGTATATGAACTTGGCAATGAAGTGAAATGCTTCAATTTTTAAGCCCCCTCCCCCCAAAAAAATAAAAAAATAAAAAAAATTCAAGGTTTTTTTTTATCAGGCAAATAAACTTGGCTATGCAGTGAATTGCTTCAATTTTTAAGTCCCCCCCCCCCCAAGTGCAAGATTTTTATCAGGTAAATGAACCTGGCAATGCAGTGGATTGCTTCAATTTTTCAGCCCCCCCCCCCCCAAAAAAAAAATAAAAAAATACAAGGTTTTTATCAGCTATATAAAATTGGAAATGCAGTGAATTCAGTGAATTGCTTCAATTTTTAAGCCCCCCCCCCTTCCAAAATTCAAGGTTTCTACCAAGTATATGAACTTGGCAATGCAGAGAAATGCTTCAATTTTTAAGCCCCCCCCCCAAAAAAAAAAAAAAAAAAAATAAAAAAAATAATGCAAGGTTTTTATCAGGAATATGAACTTGGCTATGCAGTGAATTGCTTCAATTTTGCAGCCCCCCCCCCCCAAAAAAAAAAAAAAAAAAAAAAAAAGTAAGGTTTTTATCAGCTATATAAAATTGGAAAAGCAGTGAATTGCTTCATTTTTTAAGCCCCCCCCCCCCAAAAAAAAAAAAAAAAAATGCAAGGTTTTTATCAGGTATATGAACTTGCAATTGCAGTGAATTGCTTCAATTTTTAAGGCCCCCGAAAAAATTCAAGGTTTCTACCAGGTATAGGTACTTGGCAATGCAGTGAATTGCTTCAATTTTTCAGACCCCCCCCAAAAATGCAAGGTTTTTTATCAGGTATATGAACTTGTAAATGCAGTGGATTGCTTCAATTTTTCAGCCCCCCACCCCCCCAAAAAAATGCAAGTTTTTTTTTTTTATCAGGTATATGAACTTGGAAATGCAGTGAATTGCTTCAATTTTTCAGGCACCCCAAAAAATGCAAGGTTTTTATCAGGTATATGAACTTAAAAATGCAGTTAATTGCTTCAATTTTTCACCCCCCCCCCCCCCTCCAAAATTCAAGGTTTTTATTAGGCAAATGAACTTTGAAATGCAGTGGATTGTTGCAAAGTTTTCAGCCCCCCCCCCCCCTCAAAAAAAAAAAAAAATGCAAGTTTTTTTATCAGGTATATGAACTTGGAAATGCAGTGAATTGCTGCAATTTTTCAAGCCCCCCAAAAAAGCAAGGTTTTTATCAAGGATATGAACTTGGAAATGCAAAGAATTGCTGCAATTTTTCGGCATTTCGGGATCCATTGACACTGAGACTAGTGGTCTTGAGTTGATTATGGCCGAAACTTCAGCCAGGAGAGTGACCAGAGTCTCATGGGTGAGCCTTGAAGAGTTCACGTCCATAAACATAGAGTTTAGGATGTTGCGTGAGATTCCAATCATCCTTTCCCAGGAACCTCCCATGTGAGAACTATGTAGAGGATTGAAGATCCAGGTACAACTTCTTTCTGCCAGTTGATCCTGAATTGGCTTGATGTTGATATCCAGATCTCGACAAGAACCAATGAAGTTGCTTCCACGGTCGGACCTTAACTGTTTCACTGGTCCTCTGATCACTAGAAAACGCCGGAGAGCGTTGATCAGGCTGGAAGTGTCCATAGACTCTATTACCTCTATGTGGACGGCACGTACACTCATGCAAGTGAATAATACGGACGGCCCAACGTTTGCTGTTTTGCGTGCGGATATCATCCATGGCCCAAAGACATCTAGGCCAACGTAGGTGAAAGGCGGTTCGGCACTCAATCTGTCAGGGGGGAGGTCAGCCATTTGTTGATGTACCTGTTTTCCCCTGTTTTTGCAACATTGCACACAGCGATGTAGTGCTCCTGCTACGCGTCTTTTCATACCTATGATCCAAAGTCCTGCAGACCGTAATTTGCCTTCTGTAATCTGCCTGCCTTGGTGTTCGGTTTTTTCATGAAAGTGTCAGATTAATAGATCGGTTATATGATGTTTACTGGGTATGATGCAAGGATGTTGCTCTGAAGCCATGATCTTGGCTTGATTCAAACGACCACCGACTCTCAGCAAACCAAAACTGTCCATCACTGGATTTAAATGGGCAATGAGGCTTTTGAGAGGGATTTGCTGTTTGTGATATAGGCATTTCCATTCGGTGCTGAATACGCTCTGCTGGACGCAACGTATTATAAGGGACTCACAGTGAGAAATGTCCTCGGCAGAGAGTGGTTTATGGCAAACATGCCAACCGTGACAGTCTTTGTCTCCGTGTGAGTTATTATAAGATCTCGCAATGTGGACTAACCTTGCTATAGACTTGGCAAGTTTCATCCAATTGGAGAAGCGTTCAAAGCGCTGGCAACCGAGGCTGGAGGTTGTTTTAGTGTTCGTTGTCCAAGCACTAACCTCGGAGCGGACTTCTGGGTCACCATCTGGATCCTGAATGCTGAAGACTTCCTGGACGCATTCACTTCCCTTCTGTTCCAACAGAAACTTAGGACCTGAAAGCCAAGAAGAGTTAGCGAAGGAACTTATAGACATACGTCTAGTGGCATGGTCAGCTGGATTAAGTTCGGATGGGATATAGTGCCATTGTTCTGGCTTGGAAGATCTCCTTATTCTCTCGATGCGGTTACTGACGTACACATAGAAGCGCCTTGTTTGGTTGTAGATGTAACCTAAGACAATCTTACTGTCACTGTAGTATTGTACGTTATCTATGTTGACGTCCAGCTCGTGCTGTATAAAGTCTGCGAGTTCTACTGCAAGCACGGTCCCACAGAGCTCAAGCCTGGGAATAGTGTGTTCAGGCTTGGGAGCTAACTTAGCTGTGCCGAAAACGAACCCAACGTGATCTTGATTGTCGGGTCCCGTCACCTTCAGATAGGCAACTGCTGCAATGGCCTCCATGGATGCATCCGAGAAGACATGGAGTTCCCTTCTAGTGCTAGCAGCGAGTGAGGTTCTGGTGTAACATCTTGGTATATGGATTTCATCCAAGGCACACAAAGATTGCTTCCAGGTTTCCCATTTTGATTCCTTATCAGGGGGAAGTGGGGCATCCCAGTCTTTGACTGATTCGGAAAGTTGTCGCAGAAGAGATTTACCTTGTATGGTTATTGGTGCTACGAATCCCAGTGGGTCGTATAAGCTATTCACCACTGACAGGACACCAGGTTTAGTGAATGGTTTATCTGCGCAGTCGATTTGGAAACTGAAGGTGTCGGCTGACAGGTTCCACCTCAAGCCTAGGCTTCTCTGCACAGGCGAACAATCTGATCCCAGGTCTATGTCCTTGAATACTGGAGCATAGTCACTCGACTCAAAGGCTCTCATGACAGCCGGGCTGTTTGAAGCAATTTTGTGCAGTCTAAGATTAGCTTGGTACAGCATACCTTGGGTCCTCTTGAGTTGGTCGATCGCCGCTTCTTCTGTGGGTAGAGATTTTAGTCCATCATCTACATAGAAGTCTTTCTCTACAAAGTCTCTGGCGTCTATTCCATATTCGGACTCTCCTTCTTGTGCGGTTCTCCGCAGACCATAGGTTGCCACTGCGGGGGAAGGGCTGTTTCCGAATACGTGCACCCTCATGCGATACTCCACCATCTCTTTGCTGGGGTCATTGTCCTTGTACCACAGGAACCTGAGGAAATTCCTATGGTCCTCTCTGACTATGAAACAGTGAAACATCTGTTCAATGTCAGCGGTGATGGCAATGGGCTCTTTCCGGAACCTCATCAACACTCCTACTAGGTTATTTGTTAGATTAGGACCTGTGAGGAGGACATCGTTGAGAGATACGCCTTGATGTTTGGCACTTGAATCAAAGACTACTCTAATTTGCTTAGGTTTCCGTGGGTGATACACTCCGAATGAGGGTAGGTACCAGCACTCCTCATTTTCCTTTAAGAGAGGCGCTGGCTCCGCATGGTTATTCCGGAATATTTTGCTCATAAAGGTGATAATGTGTTCTTTCATCTCCGGTTTGTTGCTAAGTGTACGCTGGAGGGAGTTGAATCTGGACAAGGCTTGTTCACGATTGTTCGGGAGTCTTACCCTGGTGGCTTGGAAGGGTAAGGGAAAAACCCAGTGATTAGTCTTGTCCTTAAGGAACTCATTGTCCATTATCCTGACAAATTCCTTGTCTTCCATTGATGGGGCTATCTTGTTATCATCCTTAGTCGTATGAAACACCGATTTTCCCAAGTCGTCTGCATAGGGAGAAGGAATGGCATCAGGTAGTTGTACGGGATCTGGAGGCTTCTCTTTCACATCATAGTGACGAGGGCATGGTTTGCAAGAAGTAGTTCGTCCGTCCCGGTGTACATAGGTCTTAAAGGAATCGACACTTGTTCGGTCCAAGCACACATTTCCTATGATTACCCACCCTAAGTCGAGTCTCTGTGCGTAGGGGGCGTAGTCAGGACCATTGCACTGTTGGCGGACCTTATGTATCTTTAAGTTGTCTCTGCCAAGCAGAAGTAGGATTTCAGCGTCTGTATCCATAGGTGGGATAACGTTGACTAGGTGCCTTAGGTGTGGTTGATGGAACACAGCTTCTGGGGTAGGAATCTCATCCCTTTGGTTTGGTATTTGATCGCATTCAATTAGCCTAGGTAGGGGTATTTCTACGCCTCCATTGATGGGAGAAGCGATGAAACCTTGTGCCCTCCTGCCGCTAGTTTCTATGCGGCCTGAGCAAGTGTTCAGAGTGTAGGGCATCGCCGGTCCTTTGATTCCAAAGGCTTCAAAGAACTTAGGTCCAGCTAGGGATCGATTGCTCTGATCGTCAATGATGGCATACATTTTTACTGCATTCTCTGGTTGCCCTTCTGGATAAACTCTGATTAGGCATATCCTAGCACAACATTTATCACTTTGGCTCTCCCCACATACTTCTGAGCATGAGCAGGAGACCGCTGTGGTAGACTTGGTGTTAGCCTGTGGCTCCCCGCCATGGCTTGTAGCCGGACTAGAGGTAACTGCGACTGCTGGATCACTGGTGGCTGAGGATGGATGCAAAGCTGATGGGTGTTTGTCACTATGACACTCTTCACACTTAATGGCAGATTTGCAGTCCTTGGCCATGTGTTCTAAAGAGGCGCAGCACTTGAAACACACCCCAAGTTCACTGAGTATTTTTCTTGCGCTCCAGCATAGTTTGGGACCTGAAGCCTCTACATTTGTTCAACGAGTGTGGTTTTTTGTGAATGGGACACTCACGATTGAAAGATTTATCTCTTGAGGAAACAGTGTGCTGTTTATCAGTGGGTACCGCAGGTAGTGGCAGGTTAGTCTTTCTGACACTTACACTGCTCTTCAAGTCCTTGCGTTTATGTGTGACGCTTTCATACCTTGGTGAGGATGTTGCTGTGGCTGCGGTGTTAGACTCCAGGAAGTCTAGGCTAGGGTCATTCCTCATTTGGGCCTGCTCGTCAATGAACTTGCAGAATTGAATGAATGGAGGAAAGGTGACATCATGTGACCGTTTGTACCTGGAGACGCATACCGCCCACTTCTCTTGCAGACTATGTGGCAGCTTTGAGACGATTGGGTTCACCCCATGGGCGGTGTCTAGGTAGCACAATCCAGACAGACGAGGATCCTTTTTTGCAAGTTCCAGCTCCATAAGCAGATCACTCAAGTCCAGAAGCTTGTGGGCTTCCTTAAGGTTGATCCTTGGAACATTTTGCAGTCTCTTGAATAGGGATCTTTCTATGGCTTCAGCGCTACCATAGGTTCTTTCGAGTCTTAGCCAGGCAGCGGCGAGACCTGATTCCGCTTGTCCCACATAGACAGTCCGAAGACTTTTGATACGGTTTGAGGAGTCAGGACCCAACCATTTAACCATAGGGTCGAGCTCCTGTTCTGCAGATAGGTTGAGGTCAGCAATGGCGGCCTTGAAGGTAGCCTTCCAGGCTCTGTAGTTCTCTGCACAATCATCAAACTTTGAGAGGCTGGTACTGATCAGCTCTCTGCTCACCATAAACCTGGCAAATTCAGACATGTCTGATCCTTCACTCCTTGTTGCCGTGTTAGCTTGTGGTGCTCCTTGGGCGTATAAGCTGTGTGGCGTGAAAGGGTGAATCGCTCCCGGGTAGAATGATGTCGCTGCAGGGTTGAGCTGTGGTTTAACCTCTGGAGAATTAGATGACTACAGCTTGAACTGTGGAGATGGGCTGGAATGCGTCTTGTGGTCGTCTTGTGATGATTGCTGCTCCTGAGGGGACACATTATGGCATTGGTCTTGGATCTCTGCAGATGCTGTGGGTAACACTGGCACCGTAGGTTGGGCTGACTTGGATGTTTCCCCATTGTTGGGTAGAATGTCACTGGAGAAGGCATGTGCTGCAGATATCTGTCTCTGTACATAGACACTGGTACGAACAGCTGGATCATCTTCTTCCAGTGGTGGTAGGCAAATTGGGTCGAGGTTTTGCTTCAAAGCTTGCTCGAGTATTGTTACTTCAGCTAATGCGATTTTTTCCTCCATTTCTGTTTGAAGGACCTTTGCTTTGGCTTCTGCCTCTGCTTTCTTGGCTTCTGCCTCTGCCTCTGCTTTCTTGGCTTCTGCCTCTGCTTTCTTTTCTGCGTAGGAATGTCTTAATTTGGATCGCTCTGCGTTTAAACGAGCCTCTAGAATTCTGTCTCTGAGGGCAGAAGTTCTCGAGCACGATGATCTGTATGATCGAGAAGAGTGCTTGGATGAGCCTGACCTGTTAGATCTGGCTTCTTGCAGATAAGTGATACGGAGCTCTGCTTTATCTTTGGTGTCTTGCACAGCGGCGTCCCTTTCTCTGTTTACAGAATCTGCTTTGCTTAGCTCTGATAAGGCTTCGTCAATATTAGAGTCTTTTAGGAAGGCAGCGTACCTTGTGGATAACCTCTTGTACCTTCCATGGGTCGCATCTAGCCGTTTTATAGTGTCCTGTAGACTAGCTGCATTATTTTTGTGGCGTTGGATGCTTGACATGAGGGAGGTGACTCGTTCCCATAGGTCATGCAGGTTGTCATTGAACTCATCCTTCATGTAACGGTAGTTCTCGAGGACCTTTACGGTTGGCTTGAGAGAGCGTACAGGTCGTGAGTCTTGGCTTGTTTCTGGTGCTGACTCTACTTCCCGTTCTTCATGGTAAGTAGTATCGGGCTGTATTTGCTCTGTTTCGACACTGGGAAACAATGCAGAGTCCTTTTCGGCCATTTTGGTTTAAGGTGCGCTGTCTCATTAAGAAACTGAACTTTTGAATTGGGGCCTGGAAATCGCAATGCAGCTTAGTTAAGGTGTTCTGACAAGATTCCCAAGCTGTTTTGGAGAATCGTGGGGTTTTGCAGTCCGACAGTCTGAAGCAATGTTGTATAACATACAGAGAGTCTCTATACACAATACAGGCTGGGGTGACACTGCAGACAGTTTCTTAGCAGAGCAGAGTTGTGATATATGGGCAGGCAGATGGGTTGAGGCCGGGCGTCAAGGCAGTTTTCGACTGTTCTGTCCCCACATGAGGCGAATGAAGATGTGGCAGGTGGATAGGGGCTGGGAGAGGTCCTACCTTCGCTTCCTCAATGCAGGGCAGACAGGACCATGTTGCTCAGCGTCCAGAGAGATGATGCACATCAGGAATGGTGAAGTTCAGGCTTGTTTATTTGGAAGACTGGACATACAGCATGTGATGGTAATGCAGCACTTCTCCAGGAATACAGGCAACTACTTATAAGTGTAGTTTGTGATAAGTGTGTGGTCGAAAACTGATGCCTTCTGCTGCTCAGTCCAAGGGTGTCTCTCCCAGAGAACATGGAGGATAGTAATAAGTGAAAACAGGAAACTGTAACCCTTGAACCAGGAAGCGAAGGCATGTACACAATTAATTAACTACAGGCTGTCATACAAAAAAAGGACAGCAGGTGCCAGCATGGATTACAAAGGATACAATCTATGTGTGAACGGTATGATTACATCTAGATGAAACAGCACACCGTCTCATGGCAAAAACACTGAAAAGAATGTTTTATTTATTTACATGAGAAAAAACATAATATGTACACTCTACTGCATCAAAATAAGCTCCAAACAGACCCCAAATAAAAGTCCCCCCTCCCCAAAAGGTACGATACAAAACATCACATAAATCATTCAAAAACAATAAAAGCCAGAGAATGAATAACCTATATTAAAGGAAGCATCCAAAGCCCACCTTATCATTTAATCCCTTAGGTGATACAGTTTGCAACATTGTTATCCACTTTGTTTCCAATTGTAACAACCTCTTCTTAATGTCCCCCCCACGTACACCCAAATGTACTTTGTCAATCGCCCTTACCTGTATGCGGACATCCCCCATGTGGTGGTCGCGGAAATGTTTCGCAACAGGTTTTATGTTCAGTTGCAAAGATACATCATTTGGATCCTGAGCCCTCCTGATGTCACGGATATGTTCCAATATTCGTACACGTAATTGGCGTGTGGTCATACCAATATAGATTTGTCCGCTGAGGCACGTCAGATGGTATACAACACCCTCACTGCGGCAATTCATACTGTGTACTATCTTATATTGGCGAGATCCTTGTGAGTCCTGAAAAGAGTCTGTTCTTATCATAAATTTGCATGCTGTACAGTGACCACACTCAGAGGAGCCCCATTTCGGAACTTTGCCAGAAAAGATAAATCTTGATGGTGGAGGGACGTAGTGGCTTCGGACAAGGTGATCCCCTAGGGTTTTGCTACGTTTAGCCACCATTAGGGGTTCTGATGGCAAGATCTTTTCAAGTGTCTTGTCCTGTTTTAGAATCAGCCAAAATCTGGATATAGCATTACGTAGATCTTTCCACCTGTTATTGTAGTTGGTAATAAACCGTATCTGATTTCCTGCTCGTGGCCGTTTTTTGAAGTTGAAGAGATTACTCCTAGGTTCCTCCACTGCTCGGTTATATCCCCTTTCGATATCACTGGGTTGATAGACCCGAGCCAAAAATCGTTGTCGCAGAAGGTTGGATTCTTCTTCAAATTTGTCAGGTAAGTCACAGATACGTTTAGATAGTAGTATGTAGAATTCCTGTATCGTCTACACTAATTTTTAGATCTAAAAAATCAACTTCCTTCTGAGAGATATTGTAGGTAAGTTTAATGTTCAGCGTGTTATTGTTTAGTTCCGTCAAGAATTCATCCAGGTGATGTCTGGTACCCTGCCAAACAAAGATGATATCATCAATAAAATGCATCCAGGACAAAACCTGTCCCCCATGCTGGTAAGTATGATCGACCACCTCCCTCTCCCAGAATCCAAGGAAGAGATTGGTGTAAGAGGGGGCACAAGCCGCCCCCATAGCCACTCCTTGGATCTGGAGAAAGAGGCGGTCCTTGAAAACAAAAAAATTGTGATTGAGGACATACTCTAATAGTGTAAGAAAAAGATCCATCAGCTCAGCTTCCATGCCACTTGATCTCAAATAGAACCTGATCGCTTGCATACCCAAGGAATGGTCAATGGAGGTGTACAACGATTCCACATCTGCTGTGATCAAATACACTGTGACTGTTATTAGCCTTGTTGCTTCTCAGTTGGTCAGTTCAGCAAATGATCCTGATTATTTCCAGTGTGGCTTGTAGTTTATGGAGGTGAAGCTGCCCTTTAAGGAGAAATACTAGAAGGGTGTATTATACTGTGGGCCACTGGTTATGTCTCTATGGTGCACCTCTGGAAGTTCATAAGTACTGCCAGGACTTATCTGATGTCTTTGGCTTCTCTTGTGACTCTTCTCCAGCAATAAGATTATCATACATATACCTTCAGCCCTTTTGATTTGCATAAATTCCCATAATGCACCATCTGAGGTTCTCCTTAAGTTAAATGAATGTTACACTAAGGTTGTATTATCCCTACAAACAGGTCTATTCTCTCCGCAGTATTTTTTGGACAAAAACCAGACAGAAACTTGAAGGACCCCATTATAGTCTACAGGGTCCGCGGGTAAACGCTTATTAAGGTCCCCAAGTGGACCCAAAAAAAAGGAAAGCAAGCACGAATCAAGCGCTAGTGTGAACCCAGCCTTACCTGTCCCCAGTACTCTGGTGTCTGTTGTCCTTGTCTGTTCAGACACGTGCCATACGTGACTGCTGACGCCATCATTGGCCTCAGTGTTGGCAGGAAAGGACCCAGTGATATATATAGTGACTAGAGATGAGCGAACACTATTCGGAATAGCCGTTTCAAATAGCACGCTCCCATGGAAATGAATGGAAGCGGCCGGCACGCAGACTTTGCCACTTAACCCCCCCGCGGGATGGCTACGTCCATTCATTTCTATGGGAGCATGCTATTCGTAATGGCTGTTTTGAATAGTGTTCGCTCATCTCTAATAATGACATCACTGAGTCCTTTCCAACCACCGCTGAGGCCGATCATGTGCAATGTAGGACTTGCAGCAGAGAAGCGGTGGACGTGTGTCTGAACAGACAGCAGCAGAGGGCTGCAGACATCGGTGGTCCGGGGACAAGTCAGTATTTTTACCTTCTTCACCTCCTCTACAACTTGTCCAATACCAGTGAACATTATTATTCCGTAGAAAACCCCTTTAAGGCCGGGGCCCCACGGGACAGAAACGCCACAGAAAAAATCGCAGTGTTTTACAGTAAGGTCAAAGTGAATGGGATTCTAGTGAACCACATGCCCACTTAGCGGTAAAATCCATGGTGCAGATACACCACGATTTCCAAAACTGTTGCATTTATGGAAATCACAGCATGTCTATTATACCTACGGAAACCAAAGGCTACTTTACAACTATAGCCAGAGGCGTAGCTAGCGGGGGAGCAGAGGGGGTGGCTGCCCCGGGCCCACACTTTGTTACATAGATGTGTATAGGACGAGACTGTAGTTACATTACATGGCCGCTATAAAATGTATGATACTACATAAACAGAGGAGCGGTCATAGCGCTTACACAGGTACCACGGTTCATTCAGACTTCTTATACTCGGAGTCCTGAGTATTGGAACCCCAATTTTTTTTTTTACCTTTTGTTTAAATAGAAAACACCTGGAGCATTATTAATAGTAATATTAATATTAACACTATGTACATGGCTCCCTGAGTGGCACCCCCTCCCTGCTGCCACCCTGGCCTGCAATCTGCCTGCTGCTGTTCTGCATGGGGCTGGTGATCCTGGCTCCAGTGCTGTCTGGCTGCAGTGACTGACATATGCCCTGATCCTACTGCTGCTACTGCTGCTGCTGACTGTCATCACCAGGGGCTTGTGGACTTTCCTAGGTCTGCTGTATACTATACTGACTGTGAGTAATTGCTCTGGAGTTTCTCCTTACCTCTCTGATCATCACGTTTATGTAGACTTTAGTCTCGTCCCTTCCTGCCTGCACCTGCCTGCTGTAAAGCAGAAGCTTCTCCTTAAAAAGCCCTCTACGGGGGGGGGGGGGGGGGGGGGGGGGTATGGCTTGCGCACGGAGCCAGACAGCCGGAGCTGAATTCAGCGCACAATCAGCTTTCCCGATCTGTGCCCGGTGTAAAGCGCTATCGGTCCCGGTACCGTAGCGCTTTAGTGTCAGAAGGGCGTTTCTGACACTTAGCCAGGGACGCCCTTCTGCCCAGCAGCGCCTATCGCACTGTGCTGTGGAGCGGGGGGGAACTCCCCCCTCCCGCTCCTGATAATACTCGTCTATGGACGAGCTGTGTGAGCAGAGGGAGGGGGCGTTTCAGCGCACTGTCAGCTTTCCAGCAGGATATAGAACTGCATGTGCCCGATCTGATGAAAGGTCCTCTTTAAGTTGTCTTTTCTACTTTAGTGCATATTACCCTGTACGCTGATGCAGGAACTGAGCAGCGCTATATTAGATGAGAATTCTGAACCTAAGAGACAATGCCGTTATTACAGTCATATTACTTGTGTTACATAGCAATGGCTTTTCTACCCTGCTTTTGTTGTAGTGTTGTGTTCTGCATAGTGTGTAAATACATTGTAAGATTGTTCATACAGGAGAGGCCGTCAGTATCAGATTGGGGATGGGGATGATGAGCTGTATCAGAGATAAACTGGGTACGGAACCAAAAGCAGATGTCTCCATCCACTACATAGTGGACATGCCAGAGTATTTCAGCTCAGTTCCTATGTCAGTGAATGGGAGCAGAGCTGAGGAATCCCAGCAAACCCACTATACAAAGTATTATTTGTATTATTATTATTAGCGATATTTCATATGGCAGTAGGGTGGGCCCCTGGAAAAAATCCCACTGGTGGGCCCTAGGCACCCCAGTCCGACCCTGGATTCCTGGACCTGAATATATTCCCACTCCTTTCGTACTTTAGAGCTAAGTTCCATACTTGGGCTGCTCTGCCCCTATCTGTAGCGGGTCGGATCAATTTGATCAAGATGATTGTTTTGCCCAAATGTTTATATGTCTTGAGTCACTCAGCCGTGCCTGTGCCTCTCCAGTTTTTTAAACAGCTAGACTCTCTGATGACCTCCTTTGTGTGGGGCCACTCCAGACCCAAATTAAGATTGTCTGCCCTCCAGAGACCGAAACAGCTTGGGGGTGCCTCCCTCCCTGACTTGTTCCTTTACTATTTGGCTGGCCAGCTTCGCTTCCTTAGGCCTTGGCTTTCCTCGGAGCCTCTCCGGGGTCCTGAGGCGCATCTGGCTCACCATCTGAACTTACGTATCCTGTGGTCGGTGTTGGCCCGCCCTCAATTGTTTAGAGGAAAGCTTTTACCCCTCCACACTCTGGCGGCACGGGTCTGGCAACAAGCTCAGGCAGTATCTTCCTATTCTGAAACCCCTGCGGAGACCCCCCTGTGGGATAATCCTAGTCTTCCTGACCTGTATGCGTTGCCTGATGCTTGATCTTGGGCCCGTTATGGTGTGACCTCCCTGTCAGACTTATACGTGCAGGGAATCTTTGTCCCGTTTGACTCTCTAACTGCATCCCGTGAGATCCCCCGCCACCAGTTCTTTCGGTTCCTCCAGATACGTCATGCCCTCTTCTCTTTATTCCCCACCCAGCCGAGTGCTATCTCCGAATATCCGCTGATTGGTGTGCTGCACTCTCAGGGTCCAGGAGGCCTCATTTCGGCCCTCTATGATCATCTCATCCATGCAAAAGTGTCCACATCTGAGGCCCCGGCACTGACACGTTGGCGCACCAATATTCCCGAGCTGACGGATGAGACGTTCCAGGATATTTTAGAATCCCCCTTGTACATTTCACCCTCGGCCAATAACAAGCTGATTCAAATATTCATTCTACATCAATGCTACTTGAACCCGGCCCGTCTTTACAAGATGGGTCAGCTGCCGAGCCCCGGATGCCATAGATGCCCACATCCTCGGGCAGACTTTTGGCACATGATGTGGAGTTGCTCGACCATATACGACTTCTGGCGGGGGGTGGTAGCCTCCTGACAGAGGTCCTAGATTGCCCTGTCCCGTTTTCTCCTGAAGTTTGTTTGTTTGGTGTACTGGACGAGGAGCTGTGGCAGCACCACACCTGAATTTTTCTTAGGGAATGTCTGTTTTATGCCAGAAAGGTCATTGCCTTGCGGTGGATGGCCTCACGATCTCCGTCTGTGTCTCAATGGCGGAAGTTGGTGAATTTGATCCTCCCATTCAACCAGATCATATACAAAGGTAGGGGCTGCCCCCAGAAATTCATCAAGGTTTGGGGAGTGTGGTGTGATTCTCCTGTTACTCAGTACTCCGCCCCTTTGATGCGCTCGGCTCTGGGTGCCTTTGAGTCCTGAGTGGGGACTTGCTGAGTGATGCTGTACTCCCCTTATTAAAACAGTGGGTCCCTGTATGAACACTGACGCCGAGGTGTTTTGGCTCCTATCTTGCTTCTGTTGTGCGATATGGCTGGGCGCGGGTTGGGATGGCGCTGTGGCGGATCTCTGTTTATTTTTCTGTTTATTTGTTTGATACCTTTTTTTGTTTCCTTATTTTTGCTCTGTATATGCGTTCTCCTGATTGTATTGTTTCACTTGTTATACCTTCTTCAATAAAACGAGATTGTGATTGTGCCTGGCAGAAAATCTGCATGTTACATGTCTGGATGTGCCAAAACAGTAATATTGCCATTGCTGCATAGTGACCAATCAGAGCTAAGCTAAGAAATATGTTGCCCAGTGACCAATCAGAGCTCAGCTACTAACTATTAGCTCTTGATGTGATGTCATAATGCCACATTCTGTATTCTGCACACACAGCGCACCTGCTGCATTCTTGTCCTGTCCACACAGAGATGCGCCCACTTCAGCTGCAGCTCCTGTCATCCATCCACATCTACATACAGGTCTAGCCAAGATACCCCAAGATATACTTAGGAAAGCAAGGTAAGTAACCGAAATGATGTGAATTAGGTAAAGGGATGTAGCTAAGTGGGATAGATATATATATATATATATATATATATATATATATATATATATATATATATATATATATATATATATATATATATATATATATATATATATATATATGGGGTTGGATTGCATGGAGAAGTGAGGAGTCAAAGATGTCTGTATTTTAAACTTTACAGAGTCAAGTCATAGCCAGAAGAAATGGTCATGGCGGTCCAAAGGGAAGAGACGGGAGAGGAGGGAAGACGTCTCCTGTGATTATTACTGCACATAATATTACTGCATTCTATTTATTGTAATGTACCGCTACCATCCCCAACCCCACCGCTGTCTGAGGCGGACGATCAATAGATGAACAACACCTGCCCCCCGCCCCAAACTCAATATGAAGGGGGGGGGGGGTTGTTTGATCGTCCGCCTCAGGCAGCAGTGAGGCTAGGTTCACCACTGTCTAAGGGTCGGTTCACATGGTGAAATTTGCTGCTGATTTAGGGGCGGATTTCATCCCAAAATCCAGAGCAGATTTCTCCAGTTGTTTTCAATGGGAGGTAGAGATCATAGTAGGACGTGGAAAAAAGAAGCGTCCTGCTGAATCTTGCCCTGGATTCTTCCCCCTGTGGTCTCCCCATCTCCAGACTCTGCTGGCCCATTCATCCAGGCCTAATCAGCAGCAGAATGCCGCAACGCAATGCTGATGAACTGCATTGGGATTCTGCCATGGCTAGACCGCAGCGACAATGCAGACGGCAGAAAATGAAGAGGAATTGCCTCATTTTCCGCCGTGTGAACAGACCCTTACGGGATCTTCAGGTATCCATGTTTATAGCTTCAGATGTAACATCACCAACAATTTTGCAACTAAGTATAACATTTTCTAAAACATATGACAAGTATAAACTCTGGTGTAACAGAATGTGCCTATATTATAGCAATCAGAATCCAGGGTCACTTTTTTATTGCAAGCTTTTAGATAAAGCAGTGTTCTGACTGCTTGCTATGACAACCATGGAAGTAATTGTTACAACCGTGCAACATCATAGACACGTGTGTTTCCAGATATAATCAGTATAGTGGTGTAAATAACACATGTAAATAATATACATTGTACAGTAGAATATATTACACATATATATAATATAACCATTATAGTAGTGTATACAACACATTTCTGTAATATAATCATTCTTACATATATTAATATACAAAACTGTAACGAAAAGGAAAATTGTAACTTGTAATAATGTATGGCGGGATCTGCAGAGGCGTCTGAGGAAGGCTGTCTCGGGCGGGATCTGCAGAGGCGTCTGAGGAAGGCTGTCTCGGGCGGGATCTGCGGAGGCGTCTGAGGAAGGCTGTCTCGGACGGTATCTGCGGAGGTGCCTGAGGAAGGCTGTCTCGGGCGGGATCTGCAGAGGCTTCTGAGGAAGGCTGTCTCGGGCGGGATCTGCAGAGGCGTCTGAGGAAGGCTGTCTCGGGCGGGATCTGCGGAGGCGTCTGAGGAAGGCTGTCTCGGACGGTATCTGCGGAGGTGCCTGAGGAAGGCTGTCTCGGGCGGGATCTGCAGAGGCTTCTGAGGAAGGCTGTCTCGGGCGGGATCTGCGGAGGCGTCTGAGGAAGGCTGTCTCGGGCGGGATCTGCGGAGGCGCCGGAGGAAGGCTGTCTCGGGCGGGATCTGCGGAGGCGCCTGAGGAAGGCTGTCTCGGGCGGGATCTGCGGAAGCGTCTGAGGAAGGCTGTCTCTGACGGTATCTGCGGAGGTGCCTGAGGAAGGCTGTCTCGGGCGGGATCTACAGAGGCTTCTGAGGAAGGCTGTCTCGGGCGGGATCTGCGGAGGCGTCTGAGGAAGGCTGTCTCGGGCGGGATCTGCGGAGGCGCCTGAGGAAGGCTGTCTCGGGCGGGATCTGCGGAGGTGCCTGAGGAAGGCTGTCTCGGGCGGGATCTGCAGAGGCTTCTGAGGAAGGCTGTCTCGGGCGGGATCTGCGGAGGCGTCTGAGGAAGGCTGTCTCGGACGGGATCTGCGGAGGCGCCTGAGGAAGGCTGTCTCGGGCGGGATCTGCGGAGGCGTCTGAGGAAGGCTGTCTCTGACGGTATCTGGGGAGGTGCCTGAGGAAGGCTGTCTCGGGCGGGATCTACAGAGGCTTCTGAGGAAGGCTGTCTCGGGCGGGATCTGCGGAGGCGTCTGAGGAAGGCTGTCTCGGGCGGGATCTGCGGAGGCGTCTGAGGAAGGCTGTCTCGGGCGGGATCTGCGGAGGCGTCTGAGGAAGGTTGTCTCGGGCGGGATCTGCGGAGGTGCCTGAGGAAGGCTGTCTCGGGCGGGATCTGCAGAGGCTTCTGAGGAAGAATGTCTCGGGCGGGATCTGCGGAGGCGTCTGAGGAAGGCTGTCTCGGACGGGATCTGCGGAGGCGCCTGAGGAAGGCTGTCTCGGGCGGGATCTGCGGAGGCGCCTGAGGAAGGCTGTCTCGGGCGGGATCTGCAGAGGCGTCTAAGGAAGGCTTTCTCGGGCGGGATCTGCGGAGGCGTCTGAGGAAGGCTGTCTCGGGCGGGATCTGCGGAGGCGTCTGAGGAAGGCTGTCTCGGGCGGGATCTGCGGAGGCGTCTGAGGAAGGCTGTCTCGGGCGGGATCTGCGAAGCGTCTGAGGAAGGCTGTGTCGGGCGGGATCTGCAGAGGCTTCTGAGGAAGGCTGTCTCGGGCGGGATCTGCGGAGGCGTATGAGGAAGGCTGTCTCGGGCGGGATCTGCGGAGGCGTCTGAGGAAGGCTGTCTCGGGCGGAATCTGCGGAGGCGCCGGAGGAAGGCTGTCTCGGGCGGGATCTGCGGAGGCGTCTGAGGAAGGCTGTCTCGGGCGGGATCTGCGGAGGCGTCTGAGGAAGGCTGACTCGGGCGGGATCTGCGGAGGCGTCTGAGGAAGGCTGTGTCGGGCGAGATCTGCGGAGGCGTCTGAGGAAGGCTGTCTCGGACGGGATCTGCAGAGGCGCCTGAAGAAGGCTGTCTCGGACGGGATCTGCGGAGGCGTCTGAGGCAGTTTGTTTTGGGCGGGATCTGCGGAGCCATCTGAGGAAGGCTGTCTTGGGCGGGATCTGCGGAGGCGTCTGAGGAAGGCTGTCTCGGGCGGGATCTGCGAAGGGGTCTGAGGAAGGCTGTCTCGGGCGGGATCTGCGGAGGCGTCTGAGGAAGGCTGTCTCGGGCGGGATCTGCGGAGGCTTCTGAGGAAGGCTATCTCGGGCGGGATCTGCGAAGCGTCTGAGGAAGGCTGTCTCGGGCGGGATCTGCGGAGGCTTCTGAGGAAGGCTGTCTCGGGTGGGATCTGCGGAGGCGTCTGAGGAAGGCTGTCTCGGGCGGGATCTGCGGAGGCGCCGGAGGAAGGCTGTCTCGGGCGGGATCTGCGGAGGCGCCGGAGGAAGGCTGTCTCGGGCGGCATCTGCGGAGGCGTCTGAGGAAGGCTGTCTCGAGCGGGATCTGCAGAGGCGTCTGAGGAAGGCTGTCTCGGGCGGGATCTGCGGAGGCGTCTGAGGAAGGCTGTCTTGGGCGGGATCTGCGGAGGCGTCTGATGAAGGCTGTCTCGGGCGGTATCTGCAGAGGCGTCTGAGGAAGGCTGTCTTAGTCTCGGGCGGGATCTGCGGAGGCGCCTGAGGAAGGCTGTCTCGGGCGGGATCTGCGGAGGCGTCTGAGGAAGGCTGTCTCGGACGGTATCTGCGGAGGTGCCTGAGGAAGGCTGTCTCGGACGGGATCTGCGGAGGCGTCTGAGGAAGGCTGTCTCGGGCGGGATCTGCAGAGGCGTCTAAGGAAGGCTTTCTCGGGCGGGATCTGCGGAGGCGTCTGAGGAAGGCTGTCTCGGGCGGGATCTGCGGAGGCGTCTGAGGAAGGCTGTCTCGGGCGGGATCTGCGGAGGCGTCTGAGGAAGGCTGTCTCGGGCGGGATCTGCGAAGCGTCTGAGGAAGGCTGTGTCGGGCGGGATCTGCAGAGGCTTCTGAGGAAGGCTGTCTCGGGCGGGATCTGCGGAGGCGTATGAGGAAGGCTGTCTCGGGCGGGATCTGCGGAGGCGTCTGAGGAAGGCTGTCTCGGGCGGAATCTGCGGAGGCGCCGGAGGAAGGCTGTCTCGGGCGGGATCTGCGGAGGCGTCTGAGGAAGGCTGTCTCGGGCGGGATCTGCGGAGGCGTCTGAGGAAGGCTGACTCGGGCGGGATCTGCGGAGGCGTCTGAGGAAGGCTGTGTCGGGCGAGATCTGCGGAGGCGTCTGAGGAAGGCTGTCTCGGACGGGATCTGCGGAGGCGCCTGAAGAAGGCTGTCTCGGACGGGATCTGCGGAGGCGTCTGAGGCAGTTTGTTTTGGGCGGGATCTGCGGAGCCATCTGAGGAAGGCTGTCTTGGGCGGGATCTGCGGAGGCGTCTGAGGAAGGCTGTCTCGGGCGGGATCTGCGAAGGGGTCTGAGGAAGGCTGTCTCGGGCGGGATCTGCGGAGGCGTCTGAGGAAGGCTGTCTCGGGCGGGATCTGCGGAGGCTTCTGAGGAAGGCTATCTCGGGCGGGATCTGCGAAGCGTCTGAGGAAGGCTGTCTCGGGCGGGATCTGCGGAGGCTTCTGAGGAAGGCTGTCTCGGGTGGGATCTGCGGAGGCGTCTGAGGAAGGCTGTCTCGGGCGGGATCTGCGGAGGCGCCGGAGGAAGGCTGTCTCGGGCGGGATCTGCGGAGGCGCCGGAGGAAGGCTGTCTCGGGCGGCATCTGCGGAGGCGTCTGAGGAAGGCTGTCTCGAGCGGGATCTGCAGAGGCGTCTGAGGAAGGCTGTCTCGGGCGGGATCTGCGGAGGCGTCTGAGGAAGGCTGTCTTGGGCGGGATCTGCGGAGGCGTCTGATGAAGGCTGTCTCGGGCGGTATCTGCAGAGGCGTCTGAGGAAGGCTGTCTTAGTCTCGGGCGGGATCTGCGGAGGCGCCTGAGGAAGGCTGTCTCGGGCGGGATCTGCGGAGGCGTCTGAGGAAGGCTGTCTCGGACGGGATCTGCGGAGGCGCCTGAGGAAGGCTGTCTCGGGCGGGATCTGCGGAGGCGTCTGAGGAAGGCTGTCTTGGGCCGGATCTGCGGAGGCGTCTGAGGAAGGCTGTCTCGCACGGGATCTGCGGAGGCGTCTGAGGAAGTTTGTTTTGGGCGGGATCTGCGGAGGCGTCTGAGGAAGGCTGTCTCGGGCGGGATCTGCGGAGGCGTCTGAGGAAGGCTGTCTCGGGCGGGATCTGCGGAGGCGTCTGAGGAAGACTGTCTCGGGCGGGATCTGCGGAGGCGCAGGAGGAAGGCTGTCTCGGGCGGGATCTGGGGAGGCGTCTGAGGAAGGCTGTCTCGGGCGGGATCTGCGGAGGCGCCGGAGGAAGGCTGTCTCGGGCGGGATCTGCGGAGGCGTCTGAGGAAGGCTGTCTCGGGCGGGATCTGCGGAGGCGTCTGAGGAAGGCTGTCTTGGGCGGGATCTGCGGAGGCGTCTGATGAAGGCTGTCTCGGGCGGTATCTGCGGAGGCGTCTGAGGAAGGCTGTCTTAGTCTCGGGCGGGATCTGCGGAGGCGCCTGAGGAAGGCTGTCTCGGGCGGGATCTGCGGAGGTGTCTGAGGAAGGCTGTCTCGGACGGTATCTGCGGAGGTGCCTGAGGAAGGCTGTCTCGGACGGGATCTGCGGAGGCGTCTGAGGAAGGCTGTCTTGGGCCGGATCTGCGGAGGCGCCTGAGGAAGGCTGTCTCGGGCGGGATCTGCGGAGGCGTCTGAGGAAGTTTGTTTTGGGCGGGATCTGCGGAGGCGTCTGAGGAAGGCTGTCTCAGGCGGGATTTGCGGAGGCGTCTGAGGAAGGCTGTCTCGGGCGGGATCTGCGGAGGCGTCTGAGGAAGACTGCCTCGGGCGGGATCTGCGGAGGCGCAGGAGGAAGGCTGTCTCGGGCGGGATCTGGGGAGGCGTCTGAGGAAGGCTGTCTCGAGCGGGATCTGCGGAGGCGCCGGAGGAAGGCTCTCTCGGGCGGGATCTGAGGAGGCGTCTGAGGAAGGCTGTCTCGGGCGGGATCTGCGGAGGCGTCTGATGAAGGCTGCCTCGGGCGGTATCTGCGGAGGCGTCTGAGAAAGGCTGTCTCGGTCTCGGGCGGGATCTGCGGAGGCGCCTGAGGAAGGCTGTCTCGGGCGGGATCTGCGGAGGCGTCTGAGGAAGGGTGTCTCGGGCAGGATCTGCCGAGGCGTCTGAGGGAGGCTGTCTCGGCCGGGATCTGCGGAGGTGTCTGAGGAAGGCTGTCTCGGGCGGGATCTGCGGGGGCGTCTGAGGAAGGCTGTCTCGGGCGGAATCTGCGGAGGCGTCTGAGGCAGTTTGTATTGGGCGGGATCTACGGAGGCGTCTGAGGAAGGCTGTCTCGGGCGGGATCTGCGGAGGCGTCTGAGGAAGGCTGTCTCGGCGGGATCTGCGGAGGCATCTGAGGAAGGCTGTCTCGGGCGGGATCTGCGGAGGCGTCTGAGGGAGGCTGTCTCGGCCAGGATCTGCGGAGGTGTCTGAGGAAGGCTGTCTCGGGCGGGATCTGCGGGGGCGTCTGAGGAAGGCTGTCTCGGGCGGAATCTGCGGAGGCGTCTGAGGCAGTTTGTATTGGGCGGGATCTACGGAGGCGTCTGAGGAAGGCTGTCTCGGGCGGGATCTGCGGAGGCGTCTGAGGAAGGCTGTCTCGGCGGGATCTGCGGAGGCGTCTGAGGAAGGCTGTCTCGGGCGAGATCTGCGGAGGCGTCTGAGGAAGGCTGTCTCGGACGGGATCTGCGGAGGAGTCTGAGGCAGTTTGTTTTGGGCCGTATCTACGGAGGCGTCTGAGGAAGGCTATCTCGGGCGGGATCTGCGGAGGCGTCTGAGGAAGGCTGTCTCGGGCGGGATCTGCGGAGGCGTCTGAGGAAGGCTGTCTCGGACGGGATCTGCGGAGGCGCCTGAGGAAGTCTGTCTCGGATGGAATCTGCGGAGGCGTCTGAGGAAGGCTGTCTCGGGCGGGATCTGCGGAGGCGCCTGAGGAAGGCTGTCTCGGGCGGGATATGCGGAGGCATCTGAGGAAGGCTGTCTCGGGCGGGATCTGCGGAGGCGTCTGAGGAAGGCTGTCTCGGGCGGGATCTGCGGAGGCGTGTGATGAAGGCTGTCTCGGGCGGTATCTGCGGAGGCGTCTGAGGAAGGCTGTCTCGGGCGGGATCTGCGGAGGCGCCTGAGGAAGGCTGTCTCGGGCAGGATCTGCGGAGGCGTCTGAGGAAGGCTGTCTCGGACGGTATCTGCGGAGGTGCCTGAGGAAGGCTGTCTCCGACGGGATCTGCGGAGGCGTCTGAGGAAGGCTGTCTTGGGCCGGATCTGCGGAGGCGTCTGAGGAAGGCTGTCTCGCACGGGATCTGCGGAGGTGTCTGAGGAAGGCTGTATCGGGCGGGATCTGCGGAGGCGTCTGAGGAAGGCTGTCTCGGGCGGGATCTGCGGAGGCGCCTGAGGAAGGCTGTCTCGGGCGGGATCTGCGGAGGCGTCTGAGGAAGTTTGTTTTGGGCGGGATCTGCGGAGGCGTCTGAGGAAGGCTGTCTCGGGCGGGATCTGCGGAGGCGTCTGAGGAAGGCTGTCTCGGGCGGGATCTGCGGAGGCGTCTGAGGAAGACTGTCTCGGGCGGGATCTGCGGAGGCGCAGGAGGAAGGCTCTCTCGGGCGGGATCTGAGGAGGCGTCTGAGGAAGGCTGTCTCGGGCGGGATCTGCGGAGGCGTCTGAGGAAGGCTGTCTCGGGCAGGATCTGCAGAGGCGTCTGAGGAAGGCTGTCTCGGGCGGGATCTGCGGAGGCGTCTGAGGAAGGCTGTCTCGGGCGGCATCTGCGGAGGCGTCTGAAGAAGGCTGTCTCGGACGGGATCTGCGGAGGCGTCTGAGGAAGGCTGTCTCGGGCGGGATCTGCGGAGGCGTCTGAGGAAGGCTGTCTCGGGCGGGATCTGCGAAGGCGTCTGATGAAGGCTGCCTCGGGCGGTATCTGCGAAGGCGTCTGAGAAAGGCTGTCTCGGTCTCGGGCGGGATCTGCGGAGGCTCCTGAGGAAGGCTGTCTCGGGCGGGATCTGCGGAGGCGTCTGAGGAAGGCTGTCTCGGACGGTATCTGCGGAGGTGCCTGAGGAAGGCTGTCTCGGACGGGATCTGCGGAGGCGTCTGAGGAAGGCTGTCTTGGGCCGGATCTGCGGAGGCGTCTGAGGAAGGCTGTCTCGGGCGGGATCTGCGGAGGCGTGTGATGAAGGCTGTCTCGGGCAGTATCTGCGGAGGCGTCTGAGGAAGGCTGTCTCGGGCGGGATCTGCGGAGGCGCCTGAGGAAGGCTGTCTCGGGCGGGATCTGCGGAGGCGTCTGAGGAAGGCTGTCTCGGACGGTATCTGCGGAGGTGCCTGAGGAAGGCTGTCTCCGACGGGATCTGCGGAGGCGTCTGAGGAAGGCTGTCTTGGGCCGGATCTGCGGAGGCGTCTGAGGAAGGCTGTCTCGCACGGGATCTGCGGAGGTGTCTGAGGAAGGCTGTATCGGGCGGGATCTGCGGAGGCGTCTGAGGAAGGCTGTCTCGGGCGGCATCTGCGGAGGCGTCTGAAGAAAGCTGTCTCGGACGGGATCTGCGGAGGCGTCTGAGGAAGGCTGTCTCGGGCGGGATCTGCGGAGGCGTCTGAGGAAGGCTGTCTCGGGCGGGATCTGCGAAGGCGTCTGATGAAGGCTGCCTCGGGCGGTATCTGCGAAGGCGACTGAGAAAGGCTGTCTCGGTCTCGGGCGGGATCTGCGGAGGCGCCTGGGGAAGGCTGTCTCGGGCGGGATCTGCGGAGGCGTCTGAGGAAGGCTGTCTCGGACGGTATCTGCGGAGGTGCCTGAGGAAGGCTGTCTCGGACGGGATCTGCGGAGGCGTCTGAGGAAGGCTGTCTTGGGCTGGATCTGCGGAGGCGTCTGAGGAAGGCTGTCTCGGGCGGGATCTGCGGAGGTGTCTGAGGAAGGCTGTCTCGGGCGGGATCTGCGGAGGCGTCTGAGGAAGGCTGTCTCGGGCGGAATCTGCGGAGGCGTCTGAGGCAGTTTGTATTGGGCGGGATCTACGGAGGCGTCTGAGGAAGGCTGTCTCAGATGGAATCTGCGGAGGCGTCTGAGGAAGGCTGTCTTAGGCCGGATCTGCAGAGGCGTCTGAGGAAGGCTTTCTCGGGCGGGATCTGCTGAGGCATCTGAGGCAGTTTGGTTTGGGCGGGATCTGGGGAGGCGTCTGAGGAAGGCTGTCTCGGGCGGGATCTGCGGAGGCGTCTGAGGAAGGCTGTCTCGGGCGGGATCTGCGGAGGCGTGTGATGAAGGCTGTCTCGGGCGGTATCTGCGGAGGCGTCTGAGGAAGGCTGTCTCGGGCGGGATCTGCGGAGGCGCCTGAGGAAGGCTGTCTCGGGCGGGATATGCGGAGGCGTCTGAGGAAGGCTGTCTCGGGCGGGATCTGCGGAGGCGTCTGAGGAAGGCTGTCTCGGGCGGGATCTGCGGAGGCGTCTGAGGAAGGCTGTGTCAGGCGAGATCTGCGGAGGCGTCTGAGGAAGGCTGTCTCGGTCTCGGGCGGGATCTGCGGAGGCGTCTGAGGAAGGCTGTCTCGGTCTCGGGCGGGATCTGCGGAG